>NW_026733871.1:0-55000 GCF_028476545.2 Physella acuta | reverse complement strand
ATCTGGTATTTTTATATCTGTAACACATGTTTGAATGTGTTTTATATTTGTTGAAAAAGTATCAGTGACGTCAACACATTTCACCGTTTTGCGAGTACCGATCGACCCCACACTGTTTCATTTGGTTGCGGCTTCGCGACGAAGCATCGTAGAAGCATAATCTTAATGTCATTTTAAAGAGCGAATGTTTGATGTATAAATTGAAAAAATAACTTGCTTATTTCATTTTAAAAAATCAGTTTTTAAACTTTAAATGACGATATATACACGAAAACAAACTAATTCTGTTTCAATTTTTACACTGATGTAAAGTTCACTTTTATAACTACGTTGTGTTGTAAATTCAAGTATTTCTGATTTACGGTCGCGAAGCCGTGCCCTCAATAAACATATAACCCTCGAGTCAATTTTCAGCCCCGAGTGAGTAGCTCGCCGAACGGTTTTAAAGGTTGACGACCGATGATGCTAAACGGATTTTACCCTTACAAGTTGTAAGTATCATTTTTAAAGTTTCATTTCCATTTTAATAAATGGATTTTAAGTTTGAATGTCAGTTTGGTTTAATTACTACACGTTATTAATGTAAATTTGAACGCTACTAGTCCACGGTTTTAGCGTGTGAACTACGCTTGTACACAGGGTGTGTTTAGACGTGAAGCTATTTAATTCAGGACATTCTAGGGACTTAAAATATGGATGCACTTAACTATTAGATGCTAGTGTTTACTAATTCTTTAAAATTTATCGAATGGGATTAATGATAGGGTCGTATTACTACAGTTTATCTGGACTATAACGTCAAAATTATGAATCGACAAATTCAAAATGGCCACCAGACAATCCTGGTTACTATGTGGACGAACTCAATTATTTGCAGGGAACGAAGGTTAAATACTTATAAAATATTAATGAAACACAAAAGAAATTTATAATTATAATAACTATACATTTTTATCGAATTATTTAAAACAAAAGACAATAAATTTTAAGGACTAATGTGATTATTTTTTTTATTTTCTGTTGTTTACTCTGATTCTGATTCGCCTGCTGAATAATGTGAAATGGTCTGCGCCAGTCACCGTAATAAAATGTACCAGATCAATTTTTAGATGGTGGTGCAATTTATTAAGATTCTACATGTTGTGACTTAGTTTTAAATGTTATATTAGTTGTAAGTGTAAGTAGTACTAGTAGTATTTCTCATTATTTATTTTAAATGCATATAGTAACAATGAAAGACAGTTAAGTTGTCCTATAGGATGTTGATAACCACAGTATGGCATCTTCATCGTTGGATATCGCAACCAGTGTGGCACAAGCAACGAATATTTCATTCAGTAGAATTACTATTAAAAATATACTATCAAGTATACATTACTTTTAACAAAAAGGTGTTTTCAGGCTTTTTCATATGTTTCGAGTTATAGAGTCATAGGACAAATAGTAGGCCTACACAATAGGCTAGTAGTAAATTTAATTATATTTAATTAATCACTAAATAAATTATTTATTCCATAGCTGGAGACATTCATGGTGGCCTATCAAGAACTTTCCTACGAGGGAAGGAAAGGAGGCCAAACCCCCCCCCCCCCCCCTACAGTTCCCAAAACTTATCGCTTACTCTTGATGCTCCACAAGATCACGGTTGAGGGAAACAGGACGTACAAAGATGTGGAGTTGTCGTTTTAAAAACTGTTCCCCCAAAGCAGCTATCAACCCGATAGGTTTGAATGTAGCATCAACTGCTGCATCACTTGTAGACATCACGTCTTAATTAGATTACATTACTGCATTAAATTTTGATTCTTTTGCTCCTGCACTAGATAACTGTGGCATTTTTAAAAATAATATTTTAACTCATGTGATTTTTAAAAATAATGAACACATTCTTCCTGTTAATATTACCATTACAATAGTTTTAGAGTTATTCTATGTCCAAAGCAAAAAAAAATTGATTTTTTTTTGTATGAAAATAAAAGTGACCAAAACGCATTTTTGTCATTTTCAATTATTTTTTTACCCTAGAAAGACTCATTTTAGATGACTGAAAAAAATTGGGCATATATATTGCAAACTTTGCAGTAACTTTACCAATTTCTACATTTCTATGTTATTTAGTTTAGAACATATGGGTTCTCAAAAATGGCACTTTTTGAAAATCAGTTTTTTACCAAATTTTGTTTTTTTAAAAATCGCATAACTTTTTTATTTGTTGAGATATTTTCATAAAATTTGTAGCATAGAGCTTACAATTAAAAGTTCTTTCATGACATACTCACTCCAGAAGTCTGCAATCAATAGTTAATTTCAGTTTGGACTACCTACTTTAAAAAAAACTGTTCACTGCCGACAGTTAGCTGTTATAGTGATCGTTTGTATTCAATCATCTTAACTCCCCTTTTATTATTGAATTTAGTATTTTTTTAAATTAAATTATTGAATAACCTAAGGTCTAATTCGTTTTAAAAAAATAGTTATTATTACATCATCAACAGAGAAAGTTTGAACGAAATACGTGCATTAGAAGTGGGTCAGAATTAAGTTACAAGATTTGCCACACCCCACAAACTAACAAACATAGTGAACTAAATAAAAGCTAATAACAAAACATACCAATTCTTCTTTTTATAATTTATTAAATATTTTTACCTTTATTTGAGAAATACAAACAATTGTATCAACCAAGCTCATTAGCAATTAAAAGTTAAAGGTAGGCTAGAAAAAAAGTATAATGTGCAAGTAATGTTAATATTAGAGTAGCATATATTGAAAGTTGTGTAATAACAGAAAACTTATAAAGTAGGATTTTGGCCAACAAAGCATCCAGAAAGTAAGCTGGCTAGGCAAGCATGAGAAAAAAAAATTCTAATTGCGGTAGTTCATGCTAGAATCTTGTTATAAAATTGCATCCATCTTTAGATGGTAGTTCATGCTAAAGTAGAGTCATGTGATAAAATACTTTCCATCTTTAGCTTCACTTGGCCATCGCCTACCCTCGTGAATTCATCAGGACTGTCATCCACCAGATTCACATTGGTGCAACAAGATTCATGACCGCCACATTTAAAAAGGGAAACTATAATGAGGTAAATGCTAGAGAATGTAAAACTCTATACTTTTTTCATTCACTTATATTAATCAATCAATGTGTTTATATATATATATATATATATATATATATATATATATATATATATATATATATATATATATATATATATATATATATGATCATGCTAACAATATTTATTATGCAATTTTTAACAGGACACCATTTGTTTTCAAACCCCAAACATACCAGGCTGGGAGTGTATCTGTAACTTCAGCAAGTTTGGTTATGAGAATTATTACTGTGGTAGACCGAGGACTAATCAGTAAGCTTACACATACCTACACCCTCTGCATTTATATATATATATATATATATATATATATATATATATATATATATATATAATGTATAGAATACTGCTTAAGTAGATAAAGACTGCTTTTCCTCCAAGGGGCTCAACCATGTGTGACCCGTCTAGTGTTGGCAGCGTTAAATTTGAGAACTTTTGCCTTTTGCGCTAATTTTCTGCCACAATATTTTTTTCCTGCGACTGCTGTTGGTTGTGGGAGAGGAGCGCGAGGTCGCCTGCAAAGTCCAAGTTGTCAGGTTGTTTCCACAGTGTTCACTGAATTCCGTTTCTACGAGCTTTGGTTGCTGTTTTTATTACTCAGTTGATGGCAAGAAGAAAGAGGAGTGGCCACAGCAGGCATCCTTATCAGATTTTGGTTAGTACGTGAACGCCGTTTGTAATTTGGCTTCATTGTACTGTAATGACCGCTCTCCGACAGCCGCGGAGGGAGCGGACACCCCGGGTTCGTTTGGGATGGCACTGACAGAAGTCACTACTAATGAAATTCCAACAACTTGACGTGAGCTCGTTATTGATGTCTAGGGGTAAAACACGAAACATTGAAGAGACTCAACACGACTTAAAACTGTCAATACCCTTTTAATAAGTGTACAAGAAATTACGACACTGGGTCTATACAAAATGTACAGACTTTAAGAGTACCATAAATAAAATCAAAACTCCAACTTACAGTTAAAGAAAATCACTATATATCACAGCTGTGGCTTAGTATAGTAAACACCATTAAAGAACATTACTTGACACAACTGAATGGCATTATAAATACCACAAATATTAATAAGAGACATAATGACTCTACAACAATAGAAAACCAAAAAAAAAGGTCAACCTATCACTGATGTGACAAAGGGTGCAATTATACAACAGAACAAAATATCAGTAATACTACAAATGGTTACACAATACCTTATATAAGGTGATAAAATATGCCACAAACTACACAACTGAAAATGGCGCACCAAAACATACGGCACATCTCTCTCCTAGTCCCAAGGACAATCTAGCTGCCTCTAGACTTGAACTGCACGAGATTAAATACAGCTCAGTATTAGGGGAGATCACTCACAAGTCCTACGACTATTGATTGAGGATCTGTTAAGGATCCTCACGGTCGCAAGATCATTGGTCGAGGGTCTGCTAGGGATTAAACAATCCATTCATATGACGTGACGGAGTTCAGTTGACCGATGAGAACCGGTGAACTAACAACTCTCCCAAGGTCAATCACAAAACTCAGTAGACTAAATAATATAAATAAATAAAAAGACCTCAGTAGGTCACAGTACGTCTGCCCGTCTGTCGTTCTCAACGAGGACTAATATTCTCATTGGACTGCCGTCGTAGCTTACGACCTACCAGAGGTTATTTCGGTCCACAATGTCGAAAAAAAATTTCATAACCCATGAAATCAACGTACAGTTGTGAGTTCCCACCTATTGACTGCCCGATTATGATGCGGTGTTGCGATCTAGTCCGTGCAAGATTTATTCTGTCGGAATGCTGGTTGCTCGTTATTCAAGGGGACTGTTAAACAATTTTCTGGGTATTAAGAGGAGTGTGATTCCCTTGTACTTGTCACGGTAGCTGAGTGTACCTTTCTTGTGGAGCTTCATCAGACGGCATTCCAAGCGGTCTGTTGATATTTCCTAGTCCTCCGCTTCTTGTCGAAGTGCTGTTTCATGTTTCAACTGTATATTGTCTACTCTCCAAATAATCTTTCCTTGAGTCCCCTCTTCAACTCTCTAAGGACTTCTCTGTAGTCTTCCTGTGTATCTACCTTTACTGTTCTTATTCTACTCTTGTAAAATACATCTTCTATGATCTCATATATATAAGTATATATATATATAAGTATATATATATAAGTTTATATATATATATATATATATATATATATATATATATATATATATATATATATTGTAATCCACAGTCTAACATGCGACGACTGGATAAATGGTGGATATCTAAGCGTTCCAACTCCACATGACGTTACAGGCGCTGAAAGAAGTCTGATTAAGTCTATTGCCAGGTAAGTTTTTTTTTTTGTACATTCAGATTTAAAGATAGAGGTAAAAAACCTTTCATTAACGTGCAATCATCAATCTTTTAAAAAATGATTTAAAAATTCAAAATTTTTATCTTTAAACATATTTTGCATTGCAAAGTTTACAATGGCAATCTGTGTTCTTCTACCTCTACATAAATGGAACTATTAAACATTTGAGTTAAACTTTATTAGAACTAAAACAGTTTTTTTCTTGCTTTTACGGCAACTTGAATATTGTTCCACAGAATACCACAACAGAGGACAGTAGCTCACAATTTTAAAATATCTACAAAGAATACAGGTATTGTGGTTGTGTTGTTCTGTGAATCTTTTGGACTTTTCTCTCTGGGGAGAGGGAGGAGAAAACTTGAAATACTATTTTTTTTTTGGGGGGGGGGGGGCGGACGACACTGGTGTTGTTTCACTGTTTACCAACATTTAATTTCATTCGTAAGTTCACCGGCGTTAAAGTCGATTTTGTTGATCTAGGGCTATCTAAACTAAACACAATAGAACACCAGATATTGTTAAGTAGATTCAATTGATATTAGGATGAGCATTTTTTCTAACCCATTAAATCTCCAGTGCGTTGAATGGTTCAGTTACAAGTTGGCACTAGTAATAATGTTGTTTCTTTTTTTGCGCTTATGTTTTGTTTGTGTTAGCGTTGTGTATGGTGTTTTCTGTTCCCGAGTTGGTCCATTTAAAAAAGATTCACCGTTGCGAAGCAATACTGGTATGCAGCAAGTATATATATATATATATATATATATATATATATATATATATATATATATATATATATATATATATATATATATATATATCGCTATATTTAAAAAGTTCTTGGCCTTCAAAATCTTAGTCTTTATTTGTTTTGTATTTTGCAGGCAATGTTTTTCCTGAATTACAACCCTGTCACATGTCAAATAAAAATGTCACCTGGACAACAGCGATGCCTAAAGGCATCTGGACACCTGGCAATGTCTGGAAGTCTCTGGTCTGTAAGGACGTAGGGGTCATCAATACAGACTGGACATTAAAATGCCTCAGAAACACATCCGTCTGGATCTTCGGGGACTCAAATGCCAGGTTTACCTATGATATGATTCTAGCCCTAACAAAATGTAACAAAACTGAAGGTGGGTACCCATTGAGAGGAACATGCATTAAGCCAGAGACTGGACTCACCATAAATGTGTTTTGCCACGAAGGACCGGTGTATACATACTCACAAAGAAGCGACAATTTTACTGTCCCAAGTTTTATACAGAAGCTCCCAAAGAACCAGAAACATATTCTCATCATTCAGTATTACCTCCACTACACGGCTTCCCATCTCGCTGTGCTGTCGTTACGTATGAAATCTCTGAGAGCCGCCATAGAAAAACTGCTTGAAGAAAATCCCAACGTCTTGATAGGACTTAGAGGTCCTCACATTGCTTCTTTATATTACAATTACAACCATGCAATTGGAGGAGATCCTTTAGGACCCCAGTATCTCCATATAATACGAGATAGGTTCAAAGGCCTAGAAGATAAAGTCGTGTTCTTAGATTTGTGGGAAATGTCAATTGGAATAGAAAACTTTGATTATCATCCACCACAGTATGCTAATCTTGAGATGTTCAAGTTTTTGTTGTCTTTTCAGTGTAATTAGCCCGAAGGACGCTTTTCCACACTCTAATTGATCACATGAATTGTTATATTTAAAACTTACAATTTATTATTAGGTTAAATTTGGTTTAGTTTGTTTTATTTTTCACTCGTTATATAGTAATTACATGTTTTGCATTTAATAAAATTTCTTAAAATGAACCCTCTTATTCATATATTTTTCCCTTGTATTTTGTATTTTACCTTGTGGGGTAACAGGCCCATTTTTTTAAAAAAATGTATGTGTTTTTAGACTTTAAGTTATCTTGGTCAGTTCTTGATTAGTAAAATTTTACAGAAACAACATGGAATGACAAAGTTTAGTAATATTTCATTCAAATTAAATAACCTTTTTAATGGTAGCGTTAAAAATTGGTTGATCTATTTATTCTTCTTATTTGTTCCTAAATAGATATATGTCGGAGGATTTAAACAACAAGTCCAAATTTTTGGATGAAATGAACTGTGATCTTCAGAAATGGGAGAGGGGGAACACCCGTACAGCTACACCTTTTTTCTGCGTGGAGTATATTGAGGCCAGAGTTTAGTCTGCGTCTTATTGTACACGTACCAGTACCGTAGAACGTACTGTGCGTTCTTTGCGTTATGCCACAAGGGTTCATCTGCACCAACTTATAATTTCTATGAACATGTTCATCCATTTTAAAAGCTCATTGAATTCGACAAATATACTAACAAACGAACTTAGCTATTTATTATATTATTAGCAGCACTACGCCTCACAAACCCCTCTCTTAAAGTCCACACTGAACCATACTCTATTCCCTTTTTACACACAAACTCCGCACCAACTTCACCCTCATTTAACATTGCACTTACCAACAACGTTAAAAATTACCTTTTAGCGCAATTTCCTTACAGGAATTGCGATTATTAACTCGTCATTTCTGGATGGATGGATGGATGGATGGATGGATGGAAGGATGGATGGATGGATGGATGGATGGATGGATGGATGGATGGATGGATGGATGGATGGATGGATGGATGGATGGATGGATGGATGGATGGATGGATGGATGGATGGATGGATGGATGGATGGATGGATGGATGGATGGATGGATGGATGGATGGATGGATGGATGGATGGATGGATGGATGGATGGATGGATGGATGGATGGATGGATGGATGGATGGATGGATGGATGGATGGATGGATGGATGGATGGATGGATGGATGGATGGATGGATGGATGGATGGATGGATGGATGGATGGATGGATGGATGGATGGATGGATGGATGGATGGATGGATGGATGGATGGATGGATGGATGGATGGATGGATGGATGGATGGATGGATGGATGGATGGATGGATGGATGGATGGATGGATGGATGGATGGATGGATGGATGGATGGATGGATGGATGGATGGATGGATGGATGCATGGATGGATGGATGGATGGATGGATGGATGGATGGATGGATGGATGGATGGATGGATGGATGGATGGATGGATGGATGGATGGATGGATGGATGGATGGATGGATGGATGGATGGATGGATGTGTTTCCGCAGCTTTAAGTCGTCTTTAAGTCGTATCTCCTCCTCAACGAAGCAATATCGAGGACTAGTTCCAAAAGCAAATATGTTAAACAAGTTCCGAGGATGAACATAGGCCAAAAAAAATTCCAGAAGTCCTTCCTGGATTTCCCGGAAAAACCAAAAAAACCTCGAAAAAATGCAGTTTTTGGCTCATATCTCGACAACCAGACCACTTAGCGACTTGAAACATTTACCAATCGATTCCTGCCATAATTTAGAACAATATTGCCGAAGAAAGTTTAAAAAAATATCCTTTCGTTCGGTCACAAAAAAATTAATTAAGAATTTTTAAACTGAGCATCGTGTAGGCCTAGGATGATATTTTTAATTTAAACTGAGCATCGTGTAGGTTTTTAGCGCAAAGCGCTGAGGTTCGAAAGGATTTTACCATAGCGAATGAGCGGAGGTTCGAAAGGATTTTTAAAAATTTAAACTGAGCATCGTGTAGGTTTTTAGCGCAAAGCGCTGAGGTTCGAAAGGATTTTACCATAGCGAATGAGCGGAGGTTCGAAAGAATTTTTTTTAATTTAAACTGAGCATCGTGTAGGTTTTTAGCGCAAAGCGCTGAGGTTCGAAAGGATTTTACCATAGCGAATGAGCGGAGGTTCGAAAGGATTTTTTAAATTTAAACTGAGCATCGTGTAGAATTTTAGCGCAAAGCGCTGAGGTTCGAAAGGATTTTACCATAGCGAATGATCGGAGGTTCGAAAGGATTTTTACGTAAGTCTGTGAATTCTAAAAAATTAATTAAGGAAATTGCGCTTAAATTGTCACTAGACTTTTTATTAACTTGTTTTTTTTTAAAGATCTAGTTCTCATCTTGATTTTTCTCTATCTATTCTATCGATGTTTATGTTGGAGTTTTTCTGCCCTCCACCCCATCCCCTCAACTCCACCTGCCCTATAAGTTTACCTTGCGCTTGTGCAAATATGTCACTTGTTTACCTTACTTTTTTACTTCCTCGAATACGAGGTAGAGAGAAAGTATAGTAATCGTGCAAAAAAATGAAACTGGAGTGATTTCCCAAAAACGTTATCGAATATCTATAATATAACGCTGCTGGTAGTGTGTCAGTCCTTCCTTCCTTCCTTCCTTCCGTCATCGCTATAGCTTTTGGAACCATAAAAGTAAACATCGCGCCATGAAGTGCTTTTCAGTGCACCGCAGTGTCTTATTATAAGTATTAGAGTAGGGTTTGTTTATATAGCGGCATAGAGCTATTTTATAATTTCCACTGTTTGTACAATTTTGCATAACGTAAAGAGAATATTAAATACACGCACATTGCTAAAACATATTAAAAGTATCAATGTCAAATATCATTTTCGTTTATATTCCCAGAAAAAAATGGATACATTTCAATAACATAATAACAGTACGGTAGAAAAATCAAATTAATATAACTCTTTTTTTCTAATTTTGACAAAAGAGGTAATTTAAAAATACATTAAACTCACGCTAATAAAAAATGTGAATGCAAATATACGGTCCTCATAGAAGGAATTAGTGTTGCAATAATATAATTAGCAAAATGTGAATGCAAATAATGTGGATGTGTAAGAGGAAATTATTGTTAGAAAATTATAATTAGCATGGATTGATAAAAGGCAATCTTTTATTTATTTTATTCACTGAATGTAGGCCCTACTGTTTATTACTTATAATTTTTAATCAACTATTCAGCACTATTATAGGCGCGTCATCACGTTCATTAGGTGCGCAATGGTTTTAGTTATGAAACTCAATTGTAAATTTTTAAAATTTAAAGTACTGGAAAAAAAATGCGTGAATGGATAAAGTGAAATATTGTAGGTAAAACACGGATATTTTAAATACTGCCTATTATTTATACTGTTTTCTAATTATTATTCTGTCGGTTTGCGGACAAGCTAGGGGTTTTATAGGAGAGGCGTTGCGATGAGGGGGGAGGGGCATATGTCCCCGGGTGCCGACCTTAGGGGGCGCCAAAGTGGGTTGGAAAAAATGTGCGAGAGGGGGGGGGGGTGGTTGAAATCGAAAGTTTTAGGGAGGGGGGGGGGGGGGGAAGGGGTGCAAATCGAAAGTTTGAAGGGGGTGCAAATCACCGGAAAGGGCGCGATTTGGCGCTACGGGCAAGACTGTGAGCAATCTGCCTTTATGATTGCATTTAAATTTTGTTTATGTTATGAGTGTTGTTTATTTTTTCGTTTTTTTTTTTTGTTTTTTTTTTTGCGTTCGTTTGTGTTGTGTTTAGTTTTGTTCTGTTCCCAAGTTGGTACATTTAAAAAAGATTTACCGTGGCGGAGCACGGGATGCAGCTAGTTCTTATATAACACTACAGCAACTCGGGATATACACATGATTTTTAATCCATTTTTACTTACTTAAACTTTTTTAAATAGAATAGAAACATGTAGAAAACAGAATTGCATACCAAGTGAACGTCAAGCAATATGTGTATAATATTGCGGAATATTATAAGTAGGCCTACTTTATAAATTCACATGCTTTTTTTGAGAAATCGGAAATAGCGTAAATAACTGCTTCCTTTCAACGGAAATTACTCAAAAATTTGATAAAAGGCAGAGAATTATATCTTTTACGTACGTGTGAAATTTCATTATCTATACGAAACGGTACTCAAGTAATAGCCTTTTAAAAAATTGAAATTAGAATAAGTTTTCAACGATTTCCGGTAAACGAAAATGGACTTCTTTTTACCGGAAATTGCTGAAAAGTTGATAGAGAACTACTAATTTGATATAATACTTATATATGAAATTTCATCAACCTAGCTGTAACGGTACTCAAGTTATCGTGTTTAAGGCACACAGACACACATACACACAGAAATACGGATAAGATTGCAAAACTATGTTAATCCGACTCAGGGAGCTGTAAAACGTCGAGATTTGCAAAAATCTCGATTTTTTACTATCTCGTATATACATAGTCTTGTAACTGTGCAAAAACTCGGAAAAACATAATTTTGCATTCTTGTCCGTATGTCTGTGTGTGTGTGAGTGTAAACACGATAACTTGAGTACCGTTACAGCTAGGTTGATGAAATTTCAGATATAAGTATTTTATCAAAATCGTAGATCCGTATCAATTTTTGAGCGATTTCCGATAACCGGAAGTGGTACTATTTCTACTTTGACTTTTTTCAAAAGCCTATAACTTGAGTACTATTTCAGATAGATATATGAAATTTCACATGTAAGTAAAAGATCTAATTCTCTACCTTCTGTCAAATTTTGAATAATTCCCGTTGACCAAAAGTACTAATGTACGCTATATCCGATTTCTCAAAAAACGCATGTAAATTTATAAAGTACTAATAATATTGCGCACTATTATGCACATTTTGTTTTGGCGTTCGCTTGGTGCGCAATTCTTTTCTCTACTAGATTCTATTCTATTTTTAAAAGTTTAAGTAAACAAAAATCATGTCTATATTCCGAGTTGCCATCCCACGTAGTGTTATATTAGAATATTCGAGAAAGTTTAGGGGAGATCACTCCCGGTTTATTTTTTTGTACGATTACAGGACTTTCTCTATACTTCATTATATACGAGAAAGTAAAAATTCATTAGAAAAATTCTAGCCAATATCCCGAGTTGCCTTCCCCTGTATATAAGTATATAAGTATATTCGAGACCAACTCTGGTCATCAATGCAGTGCTTGACTTTAAGTGTAAAAACATGAAACGGTAAAGGCACAAGAAAATTTACTCGGCAATTTGAGCAATGCATAGATCTACATGCTGACAGTCAGGTAATCATTGATTTCATTAGCCCACAATTAGTACTAAACCTGTGTTTTATTTGCACAATATAAATCACGGGTTGGCATCGGTATGTAATCAAGATAGGAACCTTTGTTTTTCTAAAAGCTGTTATTTAACTTACTTTCTCTGTCATTGGTTAGTGCTTTGTGCTAAATGCTTCGTCTTAGGTCGAAACGGGCGAGCAATATTTTGACCACTTCGGATCATTAACCAATGTCTTTCAAACTTGGCACATGGGTCAAGATTTGATGACAACGCAGCGTGACGGCAAAACGACTTAATTAGATGTTTTATTAATGTTAAGATGTAATTAAAATTATTTTTTGTCCTATTTAAAGAACTATATTCCGCGCTATTATACTCACATTGTGTTCATTTAGTGTGCAATCGTTCATAAAAACAAACAATAAAACACTGTTTAATGGCTGTCTTTTACGATGTTATGCACTAAAGAAAAGAAAATAGATTATTTTCTTTAAATATATAATGTTGGACGGATAATTAAACAAATATATTATCTAATGAATATCTTAACTACAATTTAAAAAACAACCTACGCTTTTCTTTAGGTATATTAAAATAATGGTGCATTGTTATTTTTTTTTTATTGTTGTTTATTAGCAGCACCCCCTTCTACACACTCACACACAAGTACATTCATATGCATCGTTTTTTTTAAATACCAGATTAACTTCAATTTCGTTGTTTGATTTTTTTTAGTAGGCCCTACTAAACACCGAAATATTCAAAATCTTCAAAGCTATCACGGTAAAAATTGTTCATGGCCATATTTCTTACCATTATTATTCAACAATAACTTTCAAACAGGTGCCTAAAACACTGTTATAGAAATCAACACTTTAAGGCCTTGGTGTGAATAGCCTGTAGACATTGTAATTAACAATAACCTTCACTTATCCTATTATAGACTTTAACGTTTTATTATCCCTAGTTCAGAACTAAAACAATACCATAAACCTTACGCTGAACGCTACCCTAATTAATCCCAAACCCTAAACCCGAAATTCTTTATCTGATTGTTAGGTTACTACATAATTAAAGGTCAGCTATCTCTATATGTTATTACAGTTATCGACTATAGTGCGCTCGTGAAGCTTCCAATACTTTTTTCTAACATTTTTATCATCATACTAGACTACCCGTTAATCTTGGATAAACATGGGTTTCGGGGGTCATCTATAAAGGACGTTACGTTTAAATTGAACATTTTTATTTTTCACCTCCCCTCCCTACTGTCACACATCTTCATAAAAAGCCAGACCCCAAATTCAAAAAGACGTCACACCTCAGACAACGTGTTTTGTCTTTTAAAATAACCGATTTCGGCTGAGCATGTGTCTGACCACATTAACCCTTCATATGCTGAGGTCACAGCAACAGATAATCTCTATTTCATCTGCCCCGTGTACCGTAAAGCATCAGACACTATGATTTTGTCTTTAAAAAAAGATTTCGGCTGAGCATAGGTCTGACCACACTATCCCTTCATATGCTGAGGTCGCAGGTGAACTCTATTTTACCTGATGAACTCTACTTCCCCTGCCCCGTGCCCCGCCTGGGGTTATTCTGTATAGGGTACGATTATTTTATTTTCTTCCTTTTTATTTATTTGTTACCATTACTTTTACCTTGCTGAGTGCGTTATACCATTATTAAATTAAATTCCTAATTATAAATATTTTATATATTTCTGGTCACAGATAGCAAAAATCTAAGAGGATGAGCTTTTCCAGGATCACCAATAGAACCATGTTCTCAATTATTGGATTTACGATCGTGTATTTTGCAATATTGTATCTTTTATATCGGTCAGTAAACAATAATTATTACTACGCACTTGTAAAAATATTATAACAATATGTAAATGTATATTTTTTTTAAACTGTAGTTATTTTTTGTAAAAAAATTGATCTAGTACGAAACTGAGCAAAAGCAATTATATCTTTTAAAATACCAGGAGCCAGTTGTCAAATTTTGCACCCATGGCTACACCACTACAACAAAAAGACAAGATGCGTGGAGAGACCGATGTACACTTCTCTCTGGCGACTAAAGAAGAATTCTGGGACGATGGTCCGATAGATATCTATGAAGCTTTTGCTCAACATTCCTACAAGACTTTAGAGACGTGTAACAATACGTGTGTTGAAGATAATCATTTGTGTAAAGCTAAAATTACAAGTGATTTCAATAGACTACTAGCAAAAGATTTGATAGTACCGAAACCGTTCCTTGCCAGAGGGCAGTATATGTTTGATTGGGAGAAAAAATATTTGAGTTATCCACCTTTGAACGATACAAAAACGCTGCCAGATTTGAAGTTGTCTAAAGTGACAGTTGAAAACACAAGACAAGGTGTGGTCAGGTGTAAGATACTTGAAACTATACACGGTCGTCTGGATGTCGTGGATGGGTACGGGCGTCAGAGAACCAAGGGAGACGATGTGGTCAGGGTGTGGATGAAGGGCAGTAATTCAACTGGATATGCTGTAGTGGGTGATGTCATGGATCTAAAAAATGGCAGCTATCTTTTCAATGTAAAATGTCTCTGGACTGGAGAATCTTCGGTAGAGTATTTTTTTTTCTAAATGATCAAAAAATACTTAATCAAAACTGTTACAGGGTATTTATATAGTAATTTTAAACAGTTTTTTATCAGAAAGTTAATTTTATATCATAGTTAATTTCACATTATATTCGCATTGCGTCTTTTCTTCGTATCAACTTTGGAATAAATTGGCTCTGTAGTAAAAGTAGGTAGAAGTGAGTAAAGTTTTGTTGTCTAGTTACGACTCAAAACGGAATAAAAGCACAAAGAACCGTGTTAAATAAAAGCTTGGAAAACTGAACAGATTCAGCAATTGAATAAATCATAAAAGATTGCGATTTAAAATGATTCAATAGAAAGTGGCGAATTCGTAACAAAAAATGCTAATTTTTTTTCAAAAAATATTTCCAATAAATAACTTTTAAAAAGTAATTTTTTTCTCATTTTTAGTTAGTGCTTTACGCTAAAAGAGTTCATGCTGAACTAGAGTCTGTCGATTAAAAGTGTTTCCATCTTTACCTGGTATTTCACGTCGGAATCTTGTGATAAAATTATTCCAATCTCTAGCTTCACGTGGCCATCGCCTACCCGCGTGAATTCATCAGGACTGTTATCCACCAGGTTCACATTGGGGCAACGAGATTCATGACCGCCACATTTAAAAAGAGAAACCGCGTGGAGGTAAACGCTGTCAAAAGCTACATTTTTCACTCACTTTTAACTTGCATATGTTTTTTGACTATATATATATAAATATAATTATATGTATATATATGTTAACAATATTTATTATCTAATTTTTGTTAAAAGGACACCATTTGTTTTCAAACCCCAAACATACCGGGTTGGGAGTGTATCTGTAACTTCAGCAAGTTTGGTTATGAGAATTATTACTGTGGTAGACCGAGGAATAATCAGTAAGCTGTTGCACACACACTACACATACATACATTCTCTCTGTATGTATGTGGGGGGGGGGCCCACGCCGTTTAGGGGCCCACAGCCGCCCATAATCTTTTTTTTATACTTAAAATTAATTTTCTTGCATTTTTGACCAGATGGTTGTTTTGAAAAAAGAATACTGTAGCTGCGGTTGGAGTATCTTTATTCTATAGACACCATCCCACGCTCTTGTATATTCTTTTTCCTACAATCAAACACACGCTGTTGTCGGCAAAATTCTTTTGAAAAAAAACATCAATGGCGCGAGAGGCCGCTAGATATTAAGACGGCTTTTTGAGACCATCCCAAATTTGGTACTGATGGATAAAAGCACATCGGTGCTTTTTTGTCCCTTTTAAGTTCCTTTCTCAGACCTCCCCTCCCGCTCTTAGCCTTACAAGAAGCGAATAGATAGCGCCTCAACAACTAAGCTGGCTCGTATCGGTGGTAGTGTAGGCAAACTAACGCTCCAACAACTAATATCCAAGAAATAAAGTGCCGACATTGTTTACGTTTAATGACCACTGTTCTAGAAAACAAGGCAAACGTCTCAAATAAATACAGTAGTGATAATATATAGTAGCTAAGACATGCTGTTGCGTAAAAAATTTTTTTTTTAAATATACACATTAGCTGTAGTGTGAAAGATAGGCAAACGCTCAAACCACTTCCATAAATTATTTCCCTTTTTCAAATAGTCAAATAGGGTTGCTCAAAAGCTCTTTTTAATAGATTTGTAATAATCAAATTAAACAGCAATTACTGATCTTAATTATTATTTTAAAAAAATAAGTACTAAAGAATGGTATAGTATGAAAATAAAACGCAGTTAAAATTAATGATATAAATACAAAAAAACATAAAAATAAACATAACACGAGACACCATTACTTATACAAAGCTTCATGATTGATATACTTTTGACCGACTTAATGATTAGGGGTATTAAACATAAATGAAAACAAGAGATTTTCAAAACAGACCAATGCACTCATACACATGACATGGTGTTGTGATTAGATTTAATTGAATTTTTTTTTTCAAAACCCGATCAGGCCAGAAAGGAGTATCCTATGTTCGTATTGTGTTTATATATATATATATATATATATATATATATATATATATATATATATATATATATATATATATTTTGGGGGGGCCCAAAAAATTTTTTTGCGGGGTGGCCCATATTTTCTAGTTCCGCCACTGATATATATATATATATATATATATATATATATATATATATATATATATATATATATATATATATATATATATATATATATATATATATTCACATACCCATCCCGGAACCATGTCACCATCAACAGCACAACAGCGATACACAAGTGGAGAATAACTGCAACAATGAGGATCCCGGTCCTCCCAGAAGCAGAGAGACAGTAGAACATCAGATAAGTGGTCCGCGGAGAAGTTTGAGGAACAGAAAGAATACGAAATTTTTCGTCAGCAACCATCAATTCTTTCATGGTCGCGCTGGGATGAGAACAGACTGTTCAAAAGCTATAAAAGTGAACTGGTGAAGACACCAAACGAAAAAAGGCGGGGGTGGATGTGAATTCTAGAACTGCTTTGTGTCTGAGGAATATGATGTAGACACATTTGATATGTTGAAATAGGAATAACTGTCAATCTTATACGAATGTGACGACATCGACAGTGAGTGGAACAGTAATTTTTTTTTACGGTGTTGCGTTTGACATTGAAGGAGTGCACCTGCCAAGCGTTGTTTGTGGTTGAAAACACACAAAAAAAAGGCGGGGGTGGATGTAATTAGTGTAGTTGCTAAAGACGATAAGAACGCATTACAGTCTGTCAACTAAAGACACGATCAAGGCCAAACTGGGCTGATGCAACTGATACAGGGGGTGTGGACTGATAACGAACACAAAGCCATTGCGTAGTTGGGAAGCGATACGACAGAACTGCGTAGTTCATAGTCTGATGCAACGAATGGAAAGGATTACGAATACGAGGGGATATAATGGGAAGGCGACTGGTAGAAAGCGCAGAACCGAGTTGAAGACTGAACTGTGTGGACGTGTTGTGATTTGTGAGAATAGGAACGATGGACACGTGCATTCTGATATGTGAGGACTAGTGAGGACAGTGGGGGTCAGTTGGTTTATTGTATTCTTGTGGAACATTGATGCATTGCTATGTGGAGCATTTCTATTGATTCATGTAATAAAGAGATCAATGTAAACCTGCACTTCCGAGTATCTGTATTGTGGTCGATGTTGTGTGCTGGTCAAAGATAGCACGAGTAAATACATTCGGTAACATTTGGCACTACAAGTAAATAAACTCGGTAACATATATATATATATATATATATATATATATATATATATATATATATATATATATATATATATATATATATATATATATATATATATATATATATATATATATATGATCATGCTAACAATATTTATTATGCAATTTTTAACAGGACACTATTTGTTTTCAAACCCCCTACATACCAGGCTGGGAGTGTATCTGTAACTTCAGCAAGTTTGGTTATGAGAATTATTACTGTGGTAGACCGAGGACTAATCAGTAAGCTTACACATACCTACACCCTCTGCATTTTTATATATATATATATATATATATATATATATATATATACATATATATATATATATATATACATATATATATATCAATATATATATATATATATATATATATATATATATATATATATATATATATATATATATATATATATAATGTATAGAATACTGCTTAAGTAGATAAACGACTGCTTTTCCTCCAAGGGGCTCAACCATGTGTGACCCGTCTAGTGTCTTTTGCGCTAATTTTCTGCCACAATATTTTTTTCCTGCGACTGCTGTTGGTTGTGGGAGAGGAGCGCGAGGTCGCCTGCAAAGTCCAAGTTGTCAGATTGTTTCCACAGTGTTCACTGAATTCCGTTTCTACGAGCTTTGGTTGCTGTTTTTATTACTCAGTTGATGGCAAGAAGAAAGAGGAGTGGCGACAGCAGGCATCCTTATCAGATTTTGGTTAGTACGTGAACGCCCTGTCATCTGGTGCTAGGGCCCTGTCGTGGCTTGGCAGCTTGCGTACCCTGACGACCCCCAGAGCTATACCAGCGGGAGTGTTAACTCCTGGCAGGTTCAACCAAGCTGGAAAGGTCTGCGCGGGTAGGGGTCAGACGAAAGCTAGCACCCTGGCCCTCCAGGTTGGGGGTTGAGCATAAGGTCAGCAACCTTATCTCGTAAAACAACTATCGCTACAGAAACGCAGACAGAGAGAAACAAAGACAGCTCGGACCAGGGGAAAAATGGATCTCCCGATGGAGAATTTATGAAGCCGGGTGGTGAAAGCCAATATATATTGGAAACTACCAGGTCGACCACCATTACGTGACCTGGAAGAAGACACCAAGAAGATTGGATACACCTGGGGACAGTTGGAGAGACTAGCCCTGGACAGAGACGTCTGGAAAGCTCTTGTCAGCGGCCTATGTCCCAGTAGGGACGACAGGCAAACATGACATGATGACGTGAACGCCGTTTGTAATTTGGCTTCATTGTACTGTAATGACCGCTCTCCGACAGCCGCGGAGGGAGCGGACACCCCGGGTTCGTTTGGGGTGGCACTGACAGAAGTCACTACTAATGAAATTCCAACAACTTGACGTGAGCTCGTTATTGATGTCTAGGGGTAAAACACGACAAATTGAAGAGACTCAACACGACTTAAAACTGTCAATACCCTTTTAATAAGTGTACAAGAAATTACGACACTGAGTCTATACAAAATGTACAGACTTTAAGAGTACCATAAATACAATCAAAACTCCAACTTACAGTTAAAGAAAATCACTATATATCACAGCTGTGGCTTAGTATATTAAACACCATTAAAGAACATTACTTGACACAACTGAATGGCATTATAAATACCACAAATATTAATAAGAGACATATTGACTCTACAACAATAGAAAACCAAAAAAAAAGGTCAACCTATCACTGATGTGACAAAGGGTGCAATTATACACCAGAACAAAATATCAGTAATACTACAAATGGTTACACAATACCTTATATAAAGTGATAAAATATGCCACAAACTACACAACTGAAAATGGCGCACCAAAACATACGGCACATCTCTCTCCTAGTCCCAAGGTCAATCTAGCTGCCTCTAGACTTGAACTGCACGAGATTAAATACAGCTCAGTATTAGGGGAGATCACTCACAAGTCCTACGACTATTGATTGAGGATCTGTTAAGGATCCTCACGGTCGCAAGATCATTGGTCGAGGGTCTGCTAGGGATTAAACAATCCATTTATATGACGTGACGGAGTTCAGTTGACCGATGAGAACCGGTGAACTAACAACTCTCCCATGGTCAATCACAAAACTCAGGAGACTAAATAATATAAATAAATAAAAAGCTCAGTAGGTCACAGTACGTCTGCCCGTCTGTCGTTCTCAACGAGGACTAATATTCTCATTGGACTGCCGTCGTAGCTTAAGACCTACCAGAGGGTATTTCGGTCCACAATGTCGAAAAAAAATTTCAGAACCAATGAAATCAACGTACAGTTGTGAGTTCCAACCTATTGACTGCCCGATTATGATGCGGTGTTGCGATCTAGTCCGTGCAAGATTTATTCTGTCGGAATGCTGGTTGCTCGTTATTCAAGGGGACTGTTAAACAATTTTCTGGGTATTAAGAGGAGTGTGATTCCCTTGTACTTGTCACGGTAGCTGAGTGTACCTTTCTTGTGGAGCTTCATCAGACGGCATTCCAAGCGGTCTGTTGATATTTCCTAGTCCTCCGCTTCTTGTCCAAGTGCTGTTTCATGTTTCAACTGTATATTGTCTGACTCTCCAAATAATCTTTCCTTGAGTCTCCTCTTCAACCCTCTAAGGACTTCTCTGTAGTCTTCCTGTGTATCTACCTTTACTGTTCTTATTCTACTCTTGTAAAATACAACATCTTCTATGATCTCATATATATTAGTATATAAGTATATATATATAAGTATATATATATAAGTATATATATATATATATATATATATATATATATATATATATATATATATATATATATATATATATATATATATATATATATATATATATATATATATATTGTAATCCACAGTCTAACATGCGACGACTGGATAAATGGTGGATATCTAAGCGTTCCAACTCCACATGACATTACAGGCGCTGAAAGAAGTCTGATTAAGTCTATTGCCAGGTAAGTTTTTTTTTTGTACATTCAGATTTAAAGATAGAGGTAAAAAACCTTTCATTAACGTGCAATCATCAATCTTTCAAAAAATGATTTAAAAATTCAAAATTTTTATCTTTAAAAATATTTTGCATTGCAAAGTTTACAATGTCAATCTGTGTTCTTCTACCTCTACATAAATGGAACTATTAAACATTTGAGTTAAACTTTATTAGAACTAAAACAGTTTTTTTTCTTGCTTTTACGGCAACTTGAATATTGTTCCACAGAATACCACAACAGAGGACAGTAGCTCACAATTTTAAAATATCTACAGAGAATACAGGTATTGTGGTTGTGTTGTTCTGTGAATCTTTTGGACTTTTCTCTCTGGGGAGAGGGAGGAGAAAACTTGAAATACTATTTTTTTTTGGGGGGGGGGGGGGGCGGACGACACTGGTGTTGTTTCACTGTTCACCAACATTTAATTTCATTCGTAAGTTCACCGGCGTTAAAGTCGATGTTGTTGATCTAGGGCTATCTAAACTAAACACAATAGAACACCAGATATTGTTAAGTAGATTCAATGATATTAGGATGAGCATTTTTTCTAACCCATTTAATCTCCAGTGCGTTGAATGGTTCAGTTACAAGTTGGCACTAGTAATAATGTTGTTGCTTTTTTGCGCTTATGTTTTGTTTGTGTTAGCGTTGTGTATGGTGTTTTCTGTTCCCGAGTTGGTCCATTTAAAAAAGATTCACCGTTGCGAAGCAATACTGGTATGCAGCTAGTATATATATATATATATATATATATATATATATATATATATATATATATATATATATATATATATATATCGCTATATTTAAAAAGTACTTGGCCTTTAAAATCTTAGTCTTTATTTGTTTTGTATTTTGCAGGCAATGTTTTTCCTGAATTACAACCTTGTCACATGTCAAACAAAAATGTCACCTGGACAACAGCGATGCCTAAAGGCATCTGGACACCTGGCAATATCTGGAAGTCTCTGGTCTGTAAGGACGTAGGGGTCATCAATACAAACTGGACACTAAATTGCCTCAGAAACACATCCGTCTGGATCTTCGGGGACTCAAATGCCAGGTTTACCTATGATATGATTCTAGCCCTAACAAAATGTAACAAAACTGAAGGTGGGTACCCATTGAGAGGAACATGCATTAAGCCAGAGACTGGACTCACCATAAATGTGTTTTGCCACGAAGGACCGGTGTATACATACTCACAAAGAAGCGACAATTTTACCGTCCCAAATTTTATACAGAAGCTTCCAAAAAACCAGAAACATATTCTCATCATTCAGTATTACCTCCACTACACGGCTTCCCATCTCGCTGTGCTGTCGTTACGTATGAAATCTCTGAGAGCCGCCATAGAAAAACTGCTTGAAGAAAACCCCAACGTCTTGATTGGACTTAGAGGTCCTCACATCGCTTCTTTATATTACAATTACAACCATGCAGTTGGAGGGGACCCTTTAGGACCCCAGTATCTCCATATAATACGAGAAAGGTTCAAAGGCTTAGAAGATAAGGTCGTGTTCTTAGATTTGTGGGAAATGTCAATTGGAATAGAAAACTTTGATTATCATCCACCACAGTATGCTAATCTTGAGATGTTCAAGTTTTTGTTGTCTTTTCAGTGCAATTAGCCCGAAGGACGCTATTCCACACTCTAATTGATCACATGAATTGTTATATTTAAAACTTACAATATATTATTATTAGGTTGAATTTGGTTTAGTTTGTTTTATTTTTCACTCGTTATATAGTAATTACATGTTTTGCATTTAATAAAATTTAGTAAAATGAACCCTGTAATTCATATAATTTTTTTTCTCTTGTATTTTGTATTTTAACCTAGCCGTAAACCATGTTGTGTAACAGGCCCATTTTTTTTTAAAAATGTATGTGTTTTTAGACTTTAAGTTATCTTGATCAGTTCTTGATCAGTAAAATTTTACAGAAACAGCATGGAATGACAAAGTTTAGTAATATTTCATTCAAATTAAGTAACCATTTTAATGGTAGCGTTAAAAATTGGTTGATCTATTTATTCTTCTTATTTGTTTCTTAATATATATGTCAGAGGATTTAAACAACAAGTCCAACTTTTTGGATGAAATGAACTGTGGTCTCCAGATCTGGGGGGGGGGGGGGGAGGACCCCGTACAGGTACAGCTTTTCTCTGCGTAGAGTATATTGAGGCCAGAGTTTAGTCCGCGTCTTATTGTACACGTACCAGTACTGCAGGACGTACTGTGTGTTCTTTGCGTTATGCTACAAGTGTTCGTCTGGACCAACTTATAATTTCTATGAACCATGTTCATCCATTTTAATAGCTCATTGAATTCGACAAATATACAAACAAACGAACTTAGCTGTTTATTATATTACTAGCAGCACTACGCCTCATAAACCCCTCTCTTAAAGTCCACACTTAACCATATACTATTCCCTTTTTATACACAAACTCCGCACGAACTTCACCCTCATTTAACATTGCACTTACCAACAACGTTAAAAATTACATTTTAGCGCAATTTCCATTCTGGAGAATGGACACCAGCGAGAAAAGTCTCAAAGGTAATTGCGAAATGCATAAATTAATTTAAAAATCTTGCACGGCGTAGTTACAATTAACATGGATATAAAATCCTGTCTGTCTGGTTTTTTCGGACTTTACTAAAGATTGGATTTATTTGATGTTTTTAATATTTTCGGTAACTAAATAAAAATTAAAAAAAAAGCAAAAACAATTTGGTTTTCACGTGTAATGGCGACATAAACAATGGCCGCCATAAATTTTATTTTACACATTGTAAGCTAAAAATAGAAAAAATAGGTCATGGTGTTTAAATTTGCATAGTTATTTAAAAACTTGATCTGCAAAGTTTTGTAAACAAAATAACTATGAACTGGGGCTGTCAGAAATCGATCACGGAGTTCCTTTACAGCCAATCAATGTTTGTCTTACGAAAGTGAAACATCGGGTTATAACTTAGGCTTGATGAAAATAAATAGAAATGTAGCCTTAAACTCAACAAATTATTTTCAAGTTCTCTGGATCTGCAACTTGTATAGCATTGATTCTAAAAATATTAAATTTCTGAATTAATTTTAGGCTTAAGTTTTTAATAAAATTTTATCATTTATTATTTTTATGGTCCTAAATCTAAAAAAGCACATTTTTATTCCATGTCAACAACATTACGGAAGGAATCTCGTCAACTCGCTGGTGTCCATTGCGTTTATTAACCCGTCATTTCTGGATATATGAATGTATGAATATATGAATGTATGAAAGTGTGTCCGCAGCCTCAAGTCGTATCTCATCCTCAACGAAGCAATATAGAGGACTAGTTCCAAAAGCAATTATGTTAAGCAAGTTACCAGGATGATAGTGGGCCAAAAAAATTTCGGGTTTCTTCATGGATTTCCCAGAAAAGCCAAAATAAACCTCCAAAAAATGCAGTTTTTGGCCTATATCTCGGCAACCAGACCACTTAGCGACTTGGAACATTTACCAATCGATTTCTGCCATAATTTAAAACAATATTGCCGAAGAAAGTTTTCAAAAATATCCTTTCGTTCGGTCACAATTTTTTTTTAATTAATTAAAATTTGGACCGAATTAGTAGGCATGTTTATCCAACCACACCACACGCGTCATCACGTTCAATGGCTGCGCCATCACGTTCTATGGCTGCGTCATCACGTTTAGTAGCTAGGCGCGCAAGGGTTTTTAGTCATGTAACTATATTGTAAATAAAACATGTAAAATACTGAAAAAAAATTAATAAAAAACGTTTTAATAACTAATTAACTAACCAATGGTTTTACTAACCCTGCTCTTGATTTACGCTACGACAGAGCTATTTTTAGATAACATAAGGAAATTGCGCTAAAATTGTCACTAGACTTTTTAATTACCTTGTTTTTAAAGATCTAGTTGTCATCTTGATTTTTCTCTATCTATTCTATCGATGTTTATGTTGGAGTTTTTCTGCCCTCCACCCCATCCCCTCTACTCCACCTTCCATATAAGTTTACCTTGCGGTGGTGCAAATATCTCACTTGTGTACCTTACTTTTTTTTACTTTCTCGAATACGAAGTAGAGAGAAAGTAAAGTAATCGTGCAAAAAAAAATGAACCGGGAGTGATTTCCCAAAAACATTCTCGAATATTCTTATAGAACACTACGGCAACTCGGGATATAGACATGATTTTTAATCCATTTTTAGTTACTTAAACTTTTTTAAATAGAATAGAATCTTGTAGAAAACAGAATTGCATACCAAGTGAACGTCAAGCAATATGTGTATAATATTGCGGAATATTATAAGTAGGCCTACTTTATATCCAACCACACATGCTTTTTTTTAGAAATCGGAAATAGCGTAAATAACTACTTCCTTTCAACGGAAATTACTCAAACATTTGATAAAAGGCAGAGAATTATATCTTTTACGTACGTGTGAAATTTTATTTATCTATACGAAACGGTACTCAAGTTATAGCCTTTTGAAAAATTGAAATTAAAATAATGTTTTCAGCGATTTTCGGTAAAAGAAAATGGACTTCTTTTTAACGGAAATTGCTGAAAAGTTGATAGAAAACTACAAATTTGATATAATACTTATACATGAAATTTCATCAACCTAGCTGTAACGGTACTCAAGTTATCGTGTTTACAGACACACACACACAGACACACATACACACAGAAATACGGACAAGATTGCAAAACTATGTTTATCCGACTTAGGGAGCTGTAAAACGTCGAGATTTGGAAAAATCTCGATTTTTACTTAAGAAGTATAGAGAAAGTCTTGTAGTCACTGATACGGAAAAACATAATTTTGCAATCTTGTCCGTATGTCTGTGTGTGTAAACACGATAACTTGAGTATCGTTACAGCTAGGTTGATGAAATTTCATATATAAATATTTTATCAAAATCGTAGATCCGTATCAACTTTTGAGCGATTTCCAATAACCGGAAGTGGTACTTTTTCTACTTTGAATTTTTTAGTACTATTTCAGATGCATAAATGAAATGTCACATGTAAGTAAAAGATCTAATTCTCTACCTTCTGTCAAATTATGAGTAAATTCCGTTGACCGGAAGTACTAATTTAAGCTATTTCCGATTTCTCAAAAAAAGCATGTAAATTTATAAAGTACTAATAATATTGCGCACTATTATGCACATTTTGTTTTGGCGTTCGCTTGGTGCGCAATTCTTTTTTCTACTAGATTCTATTCTATTTTTACAAGCTTTTATTTAACTCACTTCCTCGTCAGTCTGTCTAGACCGAGGCGCCGGAGTGAAAATTCGGACACTTTCACTTCACCGATACGATTCACACTTGGCAAGTGGGTCAAGACATGAAGACAATGCAATCTGAAATTAAATTTGACTTAATTGGATGCCTAATTAATTTTTTATGAATTAATTAAAATTTGAACCGAATTAGTAGGCATGTCTATCCAACCACACCACACGCGTCATCATGTTCAATAGCTGCGCCATCACGTTCAATCACTTTCAGTAGGCGCGCAATGGTTTTTAGTAATGTAACTCTATTGTAAATAAAACATGTAAAGTACTGAAAAAATTCATTAAAAAAACGTTTTAATAACAAGCTTTTATGTAATAATGCACTAAAAAGTAGAAAATAAATTATAGAATACTATTTAAATAACTATAAAGAAAAGCGTGGGTGTCTTCCTTAACATTAGTAAAGGTATCCAATAGATACTAAAGTGACCCACGCTTTTCTTTATAGTTATTTAAATAGTAGTCTATAATTTATTTTCTACTTTTTAGTGCATTATTACATATAAGCTTTTTATTTAAACGTTTTTATGAATTTTTTTTTACAAGCTTTTATTTAACTCACTTCCTCGACAGTCTGTCTGTCGTCAGTCTGTCTAGACCGAAACGCCGGAGTGAAAATTCGGACACTTGCACTTCACCTATACGATTCACACTTGGTACGTGGGTCAAGACATGAAGACAATGCAATCTGAAATTAAATTTGACTTAATTGGATGCCTAATTAATTTTTTATGAATTAATTAAAATTTGGACCGAATTAGTAGGCATGTCTATCCAACCACACGACACGCGTCATCACGTTCAATAGCTGCGCCATCACGTTCAATGGCTGCGCCATCACGTTCAGTAGGCGCTCAATGGTTTTTAGTCATGTAACTTTATTGTAAATAAAACATGTAAAGTACTGAAAAAAATTCATCAAAAACGTTTTAATAACAAGCTTTTATGTAATAATGCACTAAAAAGTAGAAAATAAATTATAGACTACTATTTAAATAACTATAAAGAAAAGTGTGGCTGTCTTCCTTAACATTAGTAAAGGTATCCAATAGATACTAAAGTGACCCACGCTTTTCTTTATAGTTATTTAAATAGTAGTCTATAATTTATTTTCTACTTTTTAGTGCACTATTACATAAAAGCTTGTTATTAAAACGTTTTTTATGAATTTTTTAAAAGTTTAAGTAAAAAAAATCATGTCTATATTCCGAGTTGCCATCCCACGTAGTGTTGTATTAGAATATTCGAGAAACTTTAGGGGAGATCACTCCCGGTTTATTTTATTTTTTTGCACTATTACAAGACTTTCTCTATACTTGGTTATATACGAGAAAGTAAAAATTCATTAAAAATCTAGCCAATATCCCGAGTTGCCATCCCCCGTAGTGTTATATAAGTATATTCGAGAAAGTTTAGGGAAGATCACTCCCACTTTATTTTAGAAGCGTTGCTTATTGTGGACGTGTGTTAGAGGCAAGTATTGGAAAAATTATATTTTACACGCTAATAGTACAATACATAAGCATAGACATAATGTCGACACCAATCTCTTTCATCATGAGTTGCGCACCAACTCTGGTCATCAATGCAGTTCTTGACTTTAAGTGTAAAAACACGAAACGGTAAAGGCACAAGAAAATTTCCTCGGCAATTTGAGCAATGCATAGATCTACATGCTGACAGTCAGGTAATCATTGATTTCATTAGCCCACAATTAGTACTAAACCTGTGTTTTATTTTGGTTTTATTTTGGTTGGCATTGGTATGTAATCAAGATAGGAACCTTTGTTTTTCTAAAAGCTGTTATTTAACTTACTTTCTCTGTCATTGGTTAGTGCTTTGTGCTAAATGCTTCGTCTTAGGTCGAAACGGGCGAGCAATATTTTGACCACTTCGGATCATCGACCAATGTCTTTCAAACTTGGCACATGGGTCAAGATTCGATGGCAACGCAGCGTGACGGCAAAACGACTTAATTAGATGTTTTATTAATGTTAAGATGTAATTAAAATTATTCTTTGTCCTATTTAAAGAACTATATTCCGCGCTATTATACTCACATTGTGTTCATTTGGTGTGCAATCGTTCATAAAAACAAACAATAAAACACTGTTTAATGGCTGTCTTTTACGATGTTATGCACTAAAGAAAAGAAAATAGATTATTTTCTTTAAATATATAATGTTGGACGGATAATTAAACAAATATATTATCTAATGAATATCTTAACTACAATTTAAAAAACAACCTACGCTTTTCTTTAGGTATATTAAAATAATGGTGCATTGTTATTTTTTTTTATTATTGTTTATTAGCAGCACCCCCTTCTACACACTCACACACAAGTACATTCATATGCATCGTTTTTTTTTTAAAATACCAGATTAACTTCAATTTCGTTGTTTGATTTTTTTTTTAGTAGGCCCTACTAAACACCGAAATATTCAAAATCTTCAAAGCTATCACGATAAAAATTGTTCATGGCCATATTTCTTACCATTATTATTCAACAATAACTTTCAAACAGGTGCCTAAAACACTGTTATAGAAATCAACACTTTAAGGCCTTGGTGTGAATAGCCTGTAGACATTGTAATTAACAATAACCTTCACTTATCCTATTATAGACTTTAACGTTTTATTATCCCTAGTTCAGAACTAAAACAATACCATAAACCTTACGCTGAACGCTACCCTAATTAATCCCAAACCCTAAACCCGAAATTCTTTACCTGATTGTTAGGCTACTACATAATTAAAGGTCAGCTATCTCTATATTTTATTACAGTTATCGACTATAGTGCGCTCGTGAAGCTTCCAATACTTTTTTCTAACATTTTTAACATCATATTACACTATCCGTTAATCTTGGATAACCAAGGGTTTCGGGGGTCATCTATGAAGGACGTTACGTTTAAATTGAACATTTATTTTTCCCCTCCCCTCTCCTCCCTACTGTCACACTTCGTCATAAAAAGCCAGACCCCAAATTCAAAAAGACGTCACACCTAAGACAACGTGTTTTGTCTTTTAAAATCATCGATTTCGGCTGAGCATGGGTCTGACCACATTAACCCTTCATATGCTAAGGTCACAGAAACAGATCAATTCTACTTCACCTGCCACGTGTTCCGCCAAGCATCAGACACTATGTTTTTGTCTTTAACAAAAGATTTCGGCTGAGCATAGGTCTGACCACACTATCCCTTCATATGCTGAGGTCGCAGGTGAACTCTATTTTACCTGATGATCTCTACTTCCCCTGCCCCGTGCCCCGCCTGGGGTTATTCTGTATAGGGGTACAATTATTTCATTTTCTTCCTTTTTATTTATTTGTTACCATTACTTTTGCCTATTCTTGCTAAGTGCGTTATACCATTATAAAATTAATTTCCTATTTATAAATATTTTATATATTTCTTGTCACAGATAGCAAAAATCTAAGAGGATGAGCGTTTCCAGGATCATGTTCTTAATTATTGGATTTACGATCGTGTATTTTGCAATATCGTATCTTTTATATCGGTAAGTAAACAAAAATTATTACTACGCACTTGTAAAAATATTATAACAATATGAAAATGTATTTTTTTTTTAAAACTGTAGTTATTTTTTGTAAAAAAATTGATCTAGTACGAAACTGAGTAAAAGCAATTTTATCTTTTAAAATACCAGGAGCCAGTTGTCAAATTTTGCACCCATGGCTACACCACTAAAACAAAAAGACAAGATGCGTGGAGAGACCGATGTACACTTCTCTCTGGCGACTAAAGAAGAATTCTGGGACGATGGTCCGATAGATATCTATGAAGCTTTTGCTCAACGTTCCTACAAGACTTTAGAGACGTGTAACAATACGTGTGTTGCAGATAATCATTTGTGTAAAGCTAAAATTACAAGTGATTTCAATAGACTACTAGCAAAAGATTTGATTGTACCGAAACCGTTCCTTGCCAGAGGGCAGTATATTTTTGATTGGGAGAAAAAATATTTGAGTTATCCACCTTTGAACGATACAAAAACGCTGCCAGATTTGAAGTTGTCTAAAGTGACAGTTGAAAACACAAGACAAGGTGTGGTCAGGTGTAAGATACTTGAAACTATACACGGTCGTCTGGATGTCGTGGATGGGTACGGGCGTCAGAGAACCAAGGGAGACGATGTGGTCAGGGTGTGGATGAAGGGCAGTAATTCAACTGGATATGCTGTAGTAGGTGATGTCTTGGATCTAAAAAATGGCAGCTATCTTTTCAATGTAAAATGTCTCTGGACTGGAGAATCTTCGGTAGAGTACTTAATCAAAACTGTTACAGGGTATTTATATAGTAATTTTAAACAGTTTTTTATCAGAAAGTTAATTTTATATCATAGTTAATTTCACATTATATTCGCATTGCGTCTTTTCTTCGTATCAACTTTGGAATAAATTGGCTCTGTAGTAAAAGTAGGTAGAAGTGAGTAAAGTTTTGTTGTCTAGTTTCGACTCAAAACGGAATAAAAGCACAAAGAACCGTGTTAAATAAAAGCTTGGAAAACTGAACAGATTCAGCAATTGAATAAATCATAAAAGATTGCGATTTAAGATGATTCAATAGAAAGTGGCGAATTCGTAACATAAATTCTAATTTTTTTTCAAAAAATATTTCCAATAAATAACTTTTAAAAAGTAATTTTTTTCTCATTTTTAGTTAGTGCTTTACGCTAAAAGAGTTCATGCTGAACTAGAGTCTGTCGATTAAAAGTGTTTCCATCTTTACCTGGTATTTCACGTCGGAATCTTGTGATAAAATTATTCCAATCTTTAGCTTCACGTGGCCATCGCCTACCCGCGTGAATTCATCAGGACTGTTATCCACCAGGTTCACATTGGGGCAACGAGATTCATGACCGCCACATTTAAAAAGAGAAACCGCGTGGAGGTAAACGCTGTCAAAAGCTACATTTTTCACTCACTTTTAACTTGCATATGTTTTTTTGACTTTATATATATAAATATAATTATATGTATATATATGTTAACAATATTTATTATCTAATTTTTGTTAAAAGGACACCATTTGTTTTCAAACCCCAAACATACCGGGTTGGGAGTGTATCTGTAACTTCAGCAAGATTGGTTATGAGAATTATTACTGTGGTAGACCGAGGAATAATCAGTAAGCTGTTGCACACACACTACACATACATACATTCTCTCTGTATGTATGTATGTATATATATACCTATATATATATATATATATATATATATATATATATATATATATATATATATATATATATATATATATATATATTGTCAGTGAGATTATTTTATATAATTAAAATTTTTGCCAACAGTTTATCATGTGACGATTGGATAGAAGGTGGATACTTAGATGTATCACCGCCCCATGACGTTACAGGCGCTGAAAGAAGTCTGATTAAGTCTATTTGCACGTAAGTTTTTTTTTTTTTAATCAATAAGATTTTATGAAAAAGGTTATTAACCCTTGACTTACGTGTAATCATCAACTTCTAACAAATAATTTAAAAGTTAACCATAACAATTATAATGTTAACTTACTATCTTCTAAAATATTTTACTTTGCAAAGTTTGCTATGTAATTCATGTTCTTGTCTTTCTTCATAATTGTAACAATTAAACATTTGAGTTAAACTTTACTAGTTTAATTTTGTTATGGCTTTTGAAACCTCTTCCACAGTAAACCACCAGAGCGGACAGTTGCTCACAATTTTCAAATATCTGCTGAAAATACAGGTACCCTGGTTGTGTTGTTTAACTGTTTACCTAAATCTAACTCCATATGTTATTTGACTACAGTTAACCTCAGCTTTGTTGACATGGGTTTATCCATACCAAGATCTTATTTTTATGAGATATTTTTTGTTTATATTATATTGTATTAAATTTGGTAGTTTTTTACATCAACAAACAAAAAATTCTTAAGAAAGCTTGTTAGGATACTGTGTGGGAAGTAGAAATTGATGATTACTGTTATTTGAAAGATCAACACTTCATAGAACACCACATCTTTGTTACGTATATCAATTATATTTTAGAATGAGCATTGCTTCTTACCCATAAATTATCGGTACGTTATATTTAAGCGTACATGTATATATATATATATATATATATATATATATATATATATATATATATATATATATATATAAACGTTATCGACTGTTAAAATGCATGTCTAGATCACAGACGTCGTTTCCTTTATATTTTGCAGATAACTTTCCAGAGTTACCCCCCTGTCACATGTCAAACAAAAATGTCACCTGGACAACAGCGATGCCTAAAGGCATCTGGACACCTGGCAATATCTGGAAGTCTCTGGTCTGTAAGGACTCAGGGGTCATCAATACAAACTGGACATTAAAATGCCTCAGAAACACATCCGTCTGGATCTTCGGGGACTCAAATGCCAGGATGACATATGATGTGATTCTAGAGCTGACTAAATGTAACAAAACAGAAGGTGGATACCCATTGAGAGGAACATGCACCAAGCCTGAGACTGGACTCTCCATAAATGTATTTTGCCACGAAGGACCGGTGTATACATACTCACAAAGAAATGAAAATTATACCGGGATTCCAAGTTTTATACAGAAGCTACCAAAAAACCAGAAACATATTCTCATCATTCAGTATTACCTCCACTACACGGCTGCCCATCTCGCTGTGCTGTCGTTACGTATGAAATCTCTGAGAGCCGCCATAGAAAAACTGCTTGAAGAAAACCCCAACGTCTTGATAGGACTCAGAGGTCCTCACATTGCTTCTTTATATTACAATTACAACCATGCAATTGGAGGAGATCCTTTAGGACCCCAGTATATCCATATAATACGAGAAAGACTCAAAGGCCTAGAAGATAAAATCGTGTTCTTAGATTTGTGGGAAATGTCCATTGGAATAGAAAACTTTGATTATCATCCACCACAGTATGTCAATCTTGAGATGTTCAAGTTTTTGTTGTCTTTTAAGTGCAATTAGCCCGAAGGAAGATATTCCACACTCTAAAGGATCACATGGATGATAAGAGTTAAAACTTACAATTAATTATTTGGTTAAATTTGGACTATTTAGTTTGTTTTGTTTCATAATAATTATATATTTGCACTTAATAAAATTTCGTAAAATGAATCCTGTAAATAATGTATTATTTTTCCCCCTTGTATGTTGTATTTTAATCTAGCTATAAAACATGTAGGCTGACAGGCTCATTTTTAAAAATGTATTTGTTGTTAGACTTTAAGTTATCTTGGTCAGTTCTTACAGAAACAGCATGGAATGACAAAGTTTAGTAATATTTCATTCAAATTAAGTTGCTTTTTAATGGAAGCGGTAAAAATTGGTTGATCTATTTCTTCTTCAAATTTTTTCCTAAATATATTCATGTCTGAGAATTCAAACAAGTTCAACTTCTTGGACGAAATGCGCTGTGGTCTCCAGATCTGTGGGCGGGGGGGGGGGGGGCACCCCTCACAGCTTTTCACTGAGTGGAGTATATTGAGGCCAGAATTTAGTCCGCGTCTTATTGTACACGTACCAGTACTGTAGGACGTACTGTGTGTTCTTTGGGTTACGCCACCAGGGCAAGATTCGTCTGCACCAGCTTATAATTTCTTTAAACATGTTGATCCGATTTAATAGCTCATTGAATTCGACAATTATACAAACAGACAAACATAGCTATTTATTATATTATTAGCTGCACAACGCCTCACAAACCCCTCTCTCGAAGTCCACACTTAATCATACTCCTCGCCCTTTTTACACACAAATTCCGCGCCTCCTCCACCCCCTTTTAACATGGCACTTACCTACTACGTCAAATAAATTGTTTCAAAAGACTTATTTATTTGCTTTCTTGCTTTTTCTCAGGCTATTCTATTTCTATCGATATTTGTGTTTGAGTTTTTTCTGACCCACTCAACAGTCCTTAAAATATTCTCTAAGCGCAATGCAAATGAATTACTTTTGTACCTAGACCAGCACCTTATTTTTACTTTCTCGTATATACGAAGTAGGTGCCTATAGAGAAAGTCTTGTAATCGTGCAATAAAAATAACCGATACGGAAAAACGTAATTTTGCAATATTGTCAGTATGTCTGTGTGTGTGTCTGTGTGTGTGTGAGTGTGTAAACAGGATAACTTGAGTACCTTTACAGCAAGGTTGATGAAATTTCATATATAGTATTTTATCAAAATCGTAGATCCTGAACAACTTTTGAGCAATTTCCGATAACCGGAAGTGGTACTTTTTCTACTTTGAATATTTTTCAAAAGTCTATAACTTGAGTACTATTTCAGATAGATAAATAAAATTTCACATGTAAGTAAAATATCTGATTTTCTACCTTCTGTCAAATTATGAGTAATTTCCGTTGACCTGAAGTACTAATTTACGCTATTTCCAATTTCTCAAAAAACGCATGCAAATTTATAAAGTACTAATAATATTGCGCACTATTATGCACATTTTGTTTTGGCGTTTGCTTGGTGCGCAATTCTTTTTTCTATGAGTTTCTATTCTATTTTTAAAAGTTTAAGTAATTAAAAATCATGTCTACATTCCAAGTTATATAAGAATTTTCGAGAAAGTTTATGGGAGATCACTCCCGGTTTAGTTACACACAAACTCCGCCCCTGCCCCGTTTTTAACATTGCAATTACCTACTACGTCAAATAACACATTGTTAAACAAGAACTTGTTCGTTGTTTCCTTGAATTTTCTCTTACTATTCTTTGGGTATTTGTGTTTGAGTTTTTCCGCCATCCATCCCACCCTCTCAATTCCACAGTCCTATAAACGTTCCCCGAGCGTAGTGAGAATCTGTGACTTGTGTGTAAGCGCTTTCTCTTTTAGAAGCCGTTGATTTTTCCTAGAGTTTTTGCGTTGCTTGTTGTGAACATGTTAGGCAGAGGCAAGTAATGGAAAATGTATTATTTAACACCGTTCATGGAACAATACATAAACACAGCAATAAAATCACATCAATTTCTTTCAACCAGAGTTGCGCACCAACTCTAGTCATAAACGCACTCTTTGGCATGTAGTGTAAAAACATAAAACGCCAAAGGTATGAGAAAATGTATTGTTTTCCACAGCAGTTAGAACAATAATACATTCAGACAGTCGGGTAATAAATGTATTCGTATTCCCACAAGTAGTACTAACGCTGCATTTTATTGACACAATATAAATCACTGTTTGTCAATGCTATGTAGTCTAATTAAGGTAGGAGCCTTTCTTTTTTACAAGCTTTTATTTAACTTGCTTTCTGTTTCTCTCTATTTTCCTATCGAGCAAAATTTTCGGGCACTTCTAACCAATCAATTTCTCTGAAATTCGGCACGTATGTCAAGACCCAACGACATTGCAATTTGGTATTAAATTTGACTCGATTGGATGCCTAATTTTTTTTTTTATGAATTAATTAATGTTTTCTGAAATTCGTAGTCTGTCTCACTACTACTATTCCGCACTAATAAACGCGCGTTATCATGTTCATTTGGTGCGCAATATTTCTTAGTCATGCAGAATTAAGGTATACAAATTTTTAAAGTAGGCCTACTACAAGAAAAAATATTTTTAAAACACATTAATTAGTTTTTATTAACAAGCTTGTATGTAAAATTGCACTAAAAAAGGAGAAAATTAATTATAGTTATTTAAATTGTGGTTTATTATAATATATTTTTAAAAAATCCTTTTATTTTCTCCTTTTTAGTGCATTTTTACATAAAAGCTTGTTATTACAACGCTTTTATGCAATTTTTTACAAGATTTTATTTATCTTACATTGTCTGTCGTGCTAAGTGTTTGAAGGATTGAAAAAAAAATTAATAAAAAATAATTTAATAACTAGCACTAATTATTCGCTAAAAAAAGAAAATACATGATTTTCTTCAAAAATATAATAATGGACCATTTTTTAAATAATAATTACAGTATGGGTCCTTATATTATCTAATATAGGCCTATACCTTTACTAAAATCTAAAAAAATGACCCACGCTTTTCTTTTCAGTTATTCAAATAATGGAATCCGCTGCTGAAGAGATTTTCGTAAAAAACTGATTTCTCCTAACCAAAACTTTAGACTAACTCTAGTCAAAGACGGACCGCTAGCCTTTAGTTTCACCTCATTAACTTTAATAACGTCGTTTAAGTAAAATCTACCGTTGTATTTCTTTGTAAAGTAGTACACCTATGTAAGGAACGTAAGGGAGGGTAGTGTGCTAGGCTACTAATCCCAATGCTAATCACATTATTCATTAATATATAAATTATGTTCGACAGGAATGATAACTTTGATATAAGTAAAACAGGGTTAAAGTCAATGGACCTCCTTGAGTCCATCCGGTTCAAATAGATAGGGAAAGTAAAAGCGCCTGGGCATTGTGCTGATCACATTATCCCGTCATGTGCCGAGGTCAAGAAACAAATGAACATCTGCTCAATGGATTACTAGGTCTAAAGAGGAATCTTTACTTTGTGTTAAACTAAGCATTCTGCCTAGCTTCGCTTATGTTCGCTTATGAGCGTTTTTAATGATTAATTAATTGGTGATTGGCTGTTATGTGGAGTGCATCGGGAATAAATTTTTTAACAGTGAGTAATTTCATGACATGCTAACATTGGTGGAGTATTCGCAAACTTATTACTCGCAAGGTTATTATAACAGCAAAGGCTTTATTAGTAGTGTAAATCAAATATTACATTAATTTCACTTTTGCAAATGATTTTTACATTTTGGTACAATAACTTTACTAAATTTATAACGAAATATTTATTTAAACGAATACTATACTTTGTGATTTTAGTTTTTTCTAACAGATTGTATAAATATTATTTAAAAATTATTACTTTAAAAGTTACCTCCCTGTACATAAACCGAATGACGTAGTCTTTGTTTACTTTACGACAGACAATTGTTTATAAAAGAAAATACAGCATCTAGACAAATCTAACGACCATAAGGATTTTTTCCGACGGGAATAATGTTGTTGTTTTTTCGTTACCCTCCAGGGTCAGTCTACGACCTCACAAAATATTAGGGGATCGTTCGTCAATTTACTTATTAAAATCTCATATTAGGAGAATGTCACTCGAGGTCATTTTTTTAGACCAACAGTTTTTCCATACGGCATGGTAATCTATATAGTAATATATGCAGGTTCATGTAAAAAATTAGCCAGATGTACAGAGGTTAAGTACCTGAAATTTGTGTTGAAACTACCCTGCTTTTCGCATAAAATACAAAGATTATATAGGAAAATACAACTGGTCAGTTTTGACACATTTTTAGATTTTTCCCGGATACGGCGAGTTTTTTCTTACACTCCTTGACGTTTTTCTACCACCTCACAAAATATCAAGTGGTGTCGTTCGGCAAAAGTTTGTTTCGTAATATTGCTCATATAAAGAGAATTTCACTCGTGGTCACATTTTAGCCAAACCGACAGTTTTTCCGTACGGCCTAGCCATTTACCAATTGCATGCCAAAAATTAGCCTGATGGACAGAAGTTAAGTACCCTGAAATCTTTATTGAAATTACCCTCTGTTTTCCACATAAAATACCAAGATTATATAGGAAAATACGGCTGGTCAGTTGTGACCACTAGGATTTTTTCCCAGATATGCCGTGTTTTTTGTGATACCCCTTGGTGTTCTTCTACCACCTCACAAAATATCAAGGGGGGTCGTTCGGCAAAAGTTTTTTTCGTAATATTGCTTATTTAATCGCCGGTCAGTCGAGGTCAGTTTTGACCCCCTTCTCGTGGACGGTGCGGCCAACCGGCACCAGCTCTCGTGTTCTATTGTCACAAGGCAGAATCCTGCCAAAGGTGAAGCGCCTGCGACGCAGGAAAATTCCCTATCGGGCACCCGGGCACTTTGCTTTCTATATATATAGATAGGTAAAAAAATATAGCCTTCAAAAGAAGGATAGTCAGGGGGTGGGGGGGGGGGGGGGGGGGAGAGAAGCACTACTTGCTTCACTACTTGCTTTTCTTTTATTTAAAACGAGCCGACCCGCGGCATATCATAAGCCGCTATTTAGTTGTTGTTTTTTCTACTTTTCGGTAATTCATAATTTGTGAATTCGACAGTACCAACGCTGCCACTGAAAATATTTCTGTAAAACACTATAAGTACCTCGTTAAGGACGATATCCCCCCCCCCCCCACCGTTCCCCCCCCCCCTCTCCGTTAAAGTAAACTCCACTTAATTACCCCCCCCCCCCCTACGTTTAAAATCGTTTCAAACTAAATTATCTGCCCCTAATAGTCGTCACTAAACCCGGCTCTGCTTGTAAACAGCGTGAACCACAGCTCACCAGACCATGAAGGGGTGGGGGTGGTAGGGAGCGCGCTTACAGCTTGTTTTCAAGCGACTCCCAGAAGAGAATTATATATATATATATAGATACGCTAAGGTATATTTAATTAAAATGTCGAGGCAGATTTTTTACCTCGTGATAAATTACTGTTTAGCACTGATAGATAGTTAAGATACGAGTCTTTGTTGTTGTTTTTTTTATGACCTGCCGTCCTGAATTATCTGTTCCCACCTCGCATTGTCTTGAAAGTTAACAGCTAGTTTATGTCTATCTGGTGAGTGTGCAGAGGCGTAGCGAGGGTGGGCGGGGGGACATATGTCCCAGGGCGCCGACCATAGGGGGACGCCAAATTGAAAGTTTGAGGGGGGTGCAAATGAAAAGTTCGAGCGGGGGGTGCAAATCGAAAGTTTGAGGGGGGGGGGGGTGCAAACCAGAAGTTCCAAGGGGGGTGCAAATCGAAAGTTTGAAGGGGGGGGTGCAAACCAAAAGTTCGAGGGGGGTGCAAATCGAAAGTTTGTCCCCGGGCGCCGGGAAGGGTCGCTACGCCTCTGTGTGTGTGTGTGTGTGTTTAATCTAGGGTCCTACACAGATAGAGCTGATTGTATCCAATGTTTGTTTAGACTTGGGGTCCTAAACATCCAGTTTATTGTAGTTTCTTGGAGTTTTCGTTTTCGAGTTGTCTTCAGTGGAGTTTTGAATAGTCTGGGGAGGTATATGTTATTTGTAGTTACTCGAGATTAGACACACACACACACACGACATATATAGGCCTATATCGCTTCCCAAAACCAGCTCAACTTCAGTTTTGCTGTTTCGATTATTTTTAGATTGATACAACGTTATGTTTGTATTCCACAAACCTTTAATGGTAGTAAACAATTTCGTGGCCATATTTCTTTATTACAAGTGCCTAAAACACTTTTATAAAATTCTACACTTCAAAAGCCACGTTGTGAATATTTTGTTGACAATATCATCAACAGTGACCCTAGAATTAGCCTCACTGTACTCTTATCACTGAACATTAATTTAAACTTATCCCTTTCTCTAAACTCGAAATTCTGAACCTAATTGTTAGGATACTACATATTAAGTAAAGTTTCCCTTTCAAACCTGACAGTCTATGGGGCAAGTGAAGTAGAGTTCACTTGTTTCTGTGACCTCGGCATATGAAGAGATAGTGTGGTCAGCACTATGCCTAGCCGCCTTTACTTTCCCTAACGTGAGTTAGGTACCCATCAGAGTTGGGTGGACTCAGGGACGGTCTACTGACTTGAACCCGGATTCTAACTCTAGACTTACGGGTTAGATGACCAACTCTTTACAGCTAGACCACTCCGTCCCACACTACATATTAAATGGACGAATTTCTCACAAGAAATTACAGTTTTAGATTACTGTGTGCTTGTGAAGCTTCCAATAGTTTTTCATAAAAAATAGTCGTAAAAAATGCATTCAGTGCATTTTTGACGCCCTTTCGAAATCTATATATATAATTCTCTTCTAGGAGACGCTAGAAAACAAGCTGTAAACGCGCTCCCTACCACCCCCACCCTTATATGGTCTGGTGAGCTGTGGTTCACTCTAAATGTTTACAAACAGAGCCGGGTTTAGTGACGACTATTAGGGGCAGATAATTTAGTTAGAAACGATTTTAAACGTAGGGGGGGGGGGGGGGGGAAGTGGAGGTTACTTTTAACGGAGGGGGGGGGAAGGAGGGGGGGGGGTTATCGTCCTTAATGAGCTACTTATAGAGTTTCAGCGTTGGTACTGTCGAATTCACAAAGTATGAATAACTGAAAAGTAGAAAAAACAACAACTAAATAGCGGCGTATGATACACCGCGGGTCGGCTCGTTAAATATATTTTTGCAGAAATCTCCCTCGAGTATTCTTATCAACTTCCCCAAAGATTCATGGCTCCGGATGAAAGCTGTAGTAATGCATATACCACAAACAAGCCCACATACATATTTTCACCTTTTTACGTATATACATATATATATATATATATATATATATATATATATATATATATATATATATATATATATATATATATATATATATATATATGTGTGTGTATATATATATATATATGTATATATATATATATATATATATATATATCTATATATATATATATATATATATATATATATATATATATATATATATATACCTGTCGTTCGAGCACACAACACACACACACACAATAAGGGGACATGTAAGGGACGTAACACCTTGTATTGACTGAGGTATATATTCTTATAGTCTTAATAAATTTTGTAGTCCTACAAACTATATGAATCACAAATATGACGTATAATTCCCCATTCTACTACTAGTTCCGTTATTTTAAAATCTGTTATTATGCTAGACCGTTAGCCGCGTTTAAAATAGTTCCATTAAGATTAAATCCTTATTGATTAAATTCAATTTAGAACATAGGCCTACTAGCAGATTATGATTTTAATAAAAATTCATATTTGTTATCCCTAAAATGGAATAACCTCATCTATATTGTTTGTCAGTTATATCATTATAATACATGTATTGCATATTTGAATATTTGAATTATATTTTTAATCGGGTTTCCTTGAGTTCGGAATGTATATGTTTATAGCCTACAAATTTTAGCGATGTTTTTTTTTATTTTAAATTTATGTTACATTTACTTTTACCACTAGTCTCTGAGTGTATAATGTCATTAATATATTTCTATTTTCAAACATAGACGGTTCCAAGTATTTCTTGTCACAGATTGAAAAGCTAATGAAGAATGAAATTTACCACGATTACCAATAGAAGCATCACCTTAATTGTTGGATTTATAATCGTGTATTGTTCGGTATTATATCTCTTTAAATGGTCAGTAAAAAAATTATTTTCAAGCATTTGCTAAAATATTGTAACATTATTAATTATCTTTTTTTTAAATCAATAGCTATATTTTGTAAAGATATGTGCCGTTAAAGGAGTCCAATAAAAGACAAGTAATTTTATATTTATAAAATAACAGGCAGCAGTTTTTGAATTTTGCACCAATGACCACGCCACCATACAAAAAAGAAACGATGCTTTTACCTCTACATGGAGAATTTGACGTCCATTTTTATCAAGCGATTGAAGAAGAATTCTGGGACGATGGTACGATAGATATCTATAAAGCTTTTGCTCAACATTCCTACAAGACTTTAGATACGTGTAACAATATTTGTCATGCAGATAACCTTGTGTGTACTGCTACAAGTACACAGGAATTCAATGGACTAATAGCAAAAGATTTAATGGTACCTAAACCGTTTTCCTTACAAGAGGGCAGTATATCTTTGATTGGGAGAAAAAATATTTGAGTTATCCCCCTTTGAACGATACTAAAATGCTGCCAGATTTGGAGTTGTCTAAAGTGACAGTTGAAAACACAAGACAAGGTGTGGTCAGGTGTAAGATACTTGAAACTATACACGGTCGTCTGGATGTCGTGGATGGGTACGGGCGTCAGAGAACCAAGGGAGACGATGTGGTCAGGGTGTGGATGAAGGGCAATAATCCAACTGGATATGCAGTAGTGGGTGATGTCTTGGATCTAAAAAATGGCAGCTATGTTTTCAATGTAAAATGTCTCTGGACTGGATTATCTTCGGTAACGTAATTTTTCCAAATTGATTAAAATAATGTTTTTTTTTTTTAAACCGTTTATAATTATAAGCTTTTATTTTTGCCGAAAAAAAAATAAACAAAGTATTTTTTTTTTATATTTAATGATGCACCACTGTTTTGTAGATATAGTAAATTTGTATTTTATGTATATAAAATCATTAGTACAACTCGGCTTTAAAAGTTGGTTTAATTATTTTTCCACCAAAGTTAAATATTTTATAGCATTTGAGAAATAAGTACTAAATGGTTTAACTAAGCCTAGAAATTTTCTAACAAATAAATACTAGCAATAATTATAGTAATTTAACTGAAGTTTTAATTTTTTTTTTAGATTTGTAAAGTAAGGGTTTTGTTGTGATAGGTGATGCTATATTATTCAATATGAATAAACTACTAAATAAATCAGAAAAGAATTGTATCATAGATATTTTCACATTAAATTATCACTGCGCCTTGATATATGAGTCAAATTTGAAATAAATTGGCTGAAATAAGATAATAGCGCAAGGAATCGTTTTAAATAAACGCTTGCAAAATTAAAGAGATTTCAGCAAATTTTGTTAATCATTAACATTTGAATTTAGGATTGCTATCCAGTAAGATTCAATACAGTAGACACATTTCAAATAGAAATTGTCTAAGTTTTTTTTTAAAAGGTTTTTTTTTTTAAATTAAATTTTGAACACAGACAGATGTTTTATAAAAACTTTGCCCGCTAAAATATCTAAGGGATCTCATCAGCGATCCAAAGCTTTGATCAAAGAAAACAACATTGTTCTTTTTTTTTCAATGCAATTTAATGCAAAACAAACAGAAAATATACTAGCTACGAAAGCATAAATAGGCGAATGTTTCTAATTGTGATAGTTCAAGATAGAGCCTTGAGTTTTAACAAAAAAATGTCTAATCTTTAGCTTCACGTAGCCATCGCCTACCCGCGTGAATTCATCAGGACAGTCATCCACCAGATTCACGTAGGTGCAACGAGATTAATGGCCGCCACATTTAAAAAGGGAAACTATAATGAGGTAAAAGCTGGAGAAATAAAACTCTATATTTTTATTCGGTACTATTTACCTATAACTTTATATATATATATATATATATATATATATATATATATATATATATATATATATATATATATATATATATATATATATATGCCTTGGTTTCAGAAAAAGTATGACGTAATATTTTAAGATGTTTTTTATTATTACGTTACCAAATCTGTCCTATATTCATAGACGTGTGACCTTGTTTTCTAAAACCGAGTTATTTAAATGTCAATAGTGCCTGCGCCATATTTCTTTGGTGATATTTTTCAGGGCACGGGTTTACTTGCAGGCCCCAGTACGTGGTGTATGAAAGCCTTAAGTGTACGTTAATCACTTTCTCTAATTTGTAGGTAGAACACACTTCAGCTACTTCACAGTTGTCAGGAACGTAGCAGTGGGCTGCCGGGAGCCCCCAGATACACTATCGGCTCCTGGTTCGGCTTAGTCATTGAATGTCATGTGCCACAGTGTCAATATTGTAAACGAACGTAGGTTCCATAGCGCTCAAGTGAAACACGGGGGCGCCAAATCGCACCTGCCTGTGCTGCCCTTGGAAAATTGATTTTCTTCACCGCAGTAATAGTCTTGGGAGTATTTTTATCAATTCCCCAAATTTTAATGGCACTCGGATGAACGGTGTCGCTCCGCATCCGACTTTGATTTTACATACCGTAAATAGAGAAAGTTTGAAAACTCTCGGGGCGCCGCCCTAGCAATATTAAAAAGTATGTTAGGCTCAACCCCCCCCCCCCCCCCCGGTGTGTTCTCATCAACTCCTCAAACTTTGATGGCGATTGTATGAACTGTGTCAAACTGCAATCGACTTTAATTTTTATGTACCATTCATAGAGAAGAATCGAAACAACGCGCCCTACCGGGGCAACACCCCTGCGAATTTGAAAACGAAATGTTACCAGAAAACTCCCCATGAGTATTCTCAACAACTTCCCAAAGTTTCATGTCGATCGGATGACAGTTGTCACATCACATTAGTCCTCTTTGCTCCGTATGGAACATAGGGCCTCAACCATTTCCTTCCATTTCTTCCGATCCCCGGCTATTAATTTTGTCATTTCCCAAGACATCCCTGTTGGCTTCAGTTCTTCAAGAAGACTCCGCCTCCAGGTCTGTCTTGGGCGCCCTCTTTTCCGCCTTCCCTGTGGGTTCCACTCAAGCGCTTAGCGTGTAACAAAATGGTGAGCCTTTCGCAGTGTGTGACCCACCCAGCGCCACTTCCTCCTTCTTATTTGCACACCCATAGGCTCCTGCCTAGCTTTCCTTCATAGTTCTATGTTCGTCACTTTGTCCTGCCATCTTAAATTCAATATCTGTCTAAGGCATCTATTCATGAAGGTCTGTATCTTTGCTGTGCTTGCTTTGGAGACTCTCCATGTCTCTGCTCCATACAGCAGAACTACCTTGACATTAGAGTTAAATATCCTAATTTTTGTGGTAATGGAAATGGCCGAACTTTTCCATATGGGTCGCAGGACAGTGAAAGCGCAGCGAGCTTTATTAACTCTAGCACGTATGTCCTCGTCTGTGCCTCCCGTTTTGCTGATCTTCCTGCCAAGGTAGACAAACTCCTGCACATCATTTACCTGTTTTCCATCTATTGACAGGATGACAGTTGTAGTAATTCATAAAAGACAGACAAACGCACAGACACACATTGCTTTATATATATCTATCTATATATATATATATATATATATATATATATATATATATATATATATATATACGGTTATGCTAACGGTGTTTATTATAAACAAAAATATAACAGGACACCATTTGTTTTCAAGCTCCAAACATACCAGGCTGGGAATGTATCTGTAACTTCAGCAAGTTTGGTTATGAGAATTATTACTGTGGTAGACCGAGAAATAATCAGTAAGCTTACACATACATACTCTCTCTGTATATATATTTCCTAAATATATATATATATATATATATATATATATATATATATATATATATATATATATATATATATATACATATATATATATATGTATATACATATATATATATATATATATATATATATATATATATATATATATATATATATATATATATATAAATATATATATATATATATATATATATATATATATATATATATATATATATATATATATATATATATATATATATATATATATATTTATATATATATATATATATATGTATATATGTATATACATATATATATATATATATATATATATATATGTATGTATACATAAAGATATATATATGTATCTTCAGTTTGTCATGTGACGACTGGATAGAAGGTGGATATTTAGATTTATCACCGCCACATGACGTTACAGGAGCTGAAAGAAGTCTGATTAAGTCTATTAGCACGTAAGTTTTTCTTTACTTTTGGAAATCAAGATTTTAAGAAAACGGTAAATAACCGTGTTTGTGTATGACATTAACAATCTCTATTTTTTAATTTAAAATACTAATATCTTCTGAAATATTTTTACGTTGCAAAGTTTATTATTTAATATGTGTTCTTGCTTTCCCACACGAAAGTAACAGGTAAACACTCTAGTTAATATTTCTTACATTAATTTTGTTCCGGCTTTACGAGTTGAAAACTCATCCACAGGAAACCATCAGAACGGACAGTTGCTCACAATTTTAAAATATCTACAGAAAATACAGGTATTATGGTTGTGATGTTTGACTGGATTTTATATATCCACAGAAAATATAGCTATTGTAATTGTCTCGCTTTGACCATTTACTAAAATATAATTTTAATAGAATATGTTGAACGCTGTTAATCTCAAAGTTCTTAATGTTGGATTATCCATTCCGATGACCAGCACAACATACAACATCACATATTTTATGTTGATACATAGGTTATTAAAATAAGCATTACTTCTTACTCATTCAATATATATATATATATATATATATATATATATATATATATATATATATATATATATATATATATATATATATATGTGTGTGTGTTTGTGTGTGTGTACACCTTATTGAACTTCAAAATGATTAATCTCAGCGGCGTTGACTATCATACCAAGATCAACACTTTATACAACACAACATATTGTAACGTAGATCACTTACATTTTAAATGAGCATAACATTTTCTGTACGTTATTTGTAATATACATATATATATATATATATATATATATATATATATATATATATATATATATATATATATATATATATATATATATATATATATATATTGCAGATAACTTTCCTGAATTACCCCCTTGTCACACGTCAAATAAAAATGTCACCTGGACAACAGCAATGCCTAAAGGCATCTGGACACCTGGCAATGTCTGGAAGTCTCTAGTCTGTAAGGACGTAGGGGTCATCAATACAGACTGGACATTAAAATGCCTCAGAAACACATCCGTCTGGATCTTCGGCGACTCAAATGCCAGGATGACCTATGATGTGATTCTAGAGCTGACAAAATGTAACAAAACAGAAGGCGAATACCCTAAAGGAAAATGCAACAATCCTGAGACTGGACTCTCCATAAATGTTTTTTGCCACGAAGGACCGGCGTATGTATCCTCAAAAAAAAGCGACAATTTTACTGTCCCAAATTTTATACAGAAGCTTCCAAAAAACCAGAAACATATTCTCATCATTCAGTATTACCTCCACTACACGGCTGCCCATCTCGCTGTGCTGTCGTTACGTATGAAATCTCTGAGAGCCGCCATAGAAAAACTGCTTGAAGAAAATCCCAACGTCTTGATAGCACTTAGAGGTCCTCACATCGCTTCTTTATATTACGATTACAACCATGCAGTTGGAGGAGATCCTTTAGGACCCCAGTATATCCATATAATACGAGAAAGGTTCAAAGGCGTAGAAGATAAAATCGTGTTCTTAGATTTGTGGGAAATGTCCATTGGAATAGAAAACTTTGATTATCATCCACCACAGTATGTAAACAGGGAGATGGTCAAGTTTTTGTTGTCTTTTCAGTGCCGGTGATATGAAATTATACAACGCTTAATAAATTGACACACCAAATTTAAATTTGAAACATTCAACAATTTTATAGTATAAAGCAAAGTGGAGGATGTTTGTTTGTTAATCACTGCTAATGGATCGCTATGTTAATCTTAAGATGGTCATGTTTTTTAGTCCTTTCAGAGACAATAGTCAGAGGGAAGATTTTCGACACTTTAAATGAGCATATGAATTTTAAGATTTCAAATTTGAAATTAATCATTAATATGAAATTGTGTTATTTAATTTGTTTTGTTTGTCACTTGTTTAGAGTAATTGTATGTAATGCACTTCATAAAAGTTCAAAAAATAAATTCTCAAATTAATTTGTGATTTTTTAAAATTAAATTTTATTTAAATCTAGTTTTAAAACGTATTGGTTGACTGACCCATGTTTTTAAATGCATGTGTTATTCGATTTTAAGTTATAATAATCAGTTTTTTAACATAACATTTCATAGAAACAGCATGGAATGACACATGTTAGTAATATTTCATTGAAATTTAGTAACTCTAATTTAATGGTACTGTTGAAAATTCTTTGTTATTAATATATTAATGTCGGAGGATTTAGACAACAAATCCAACGAACTGAACTGCCATCTCCAGATCTGTGGTGCATCTAATAAAGTTTCTCCCAGAGTTGGGTGTACTGGGGTCAGGGTTTAGATAGCTCATGATTGTATAAGGACCCGTCCTGTACGGTGTACTTTATGTTCTCGGGGCCATGCTACAAGGCCGTGTTTCATCTGGACCAAAGTCCACACATAACCTTTCACTTAACCAGCCACTATCTCACAAACTCCATACATAACTTACACTTCGCACCACAAGATACACTCTCAAAAAGTTCATACATAACCTTACTCCACTCCGTTGTTACACACAAACTCACCACCACCTCCACCCCATTTCACTTATCACGGGACTTACCTACTACGTTAAATAACACATCAATAAAATGGTTCCTTGCAATCAGCTAGCACGCACTTCAAATTATAACATTTCACACAGCAGCCTTGGTTAAACATCTCCTTTTTCTGTATTGTTTCCTAATTTTTTTTATAGTCTAGACAACTATAAATCTTACAAAATATTTTCAAAAGTAAATGAATCTGATAGGTGGATATAAATATCTTAAAAAAATTAAAAATAGAAATTAAAAAAAAAAAACTCATTTTCGTTTTGTTTGATATTGTGTAGCATATTTATTACATATCAGCAGATTTACAACCGAATACATGAAATTAATAAATCTACTAAATCAAAAATGAAAAAGGAAATTAGGTATTTTGAAATTTTGAAATTAGGTATTAAAATAACATAATATTTACAGACACTATAAAGTTCTTAAGTGAGTGCTATTCTAAATATTTTGAATCATGGATTATATATATATATATATATATATATATATATATATATATATATATATATATATATATATATATATATATATATATATATATATGGTGTGTACTTGACATAATCGGTCAGGCTTTAATCGAGCCATCTATACCCATGTCTAAAAGAAAGTTGTTTAAATATTAAAATTTAAACCGCAGTGCTTAAAGATAAGCTCAAATCAGCAACAGGTAAAACGCTTAATTGATTTTTAATGTAAACTAGACTACCCGTTATCATTAGATAACTGTGGGTTTCGGGGGTAATCCATAAATGACATCACGTCTGTCACTATCATCACAAAATAACCATACTCCACAATCAATAAGGCGTCACACCTCAGACATTTTTGTCTTTTAAAAACACTGACTTCGCCTGAGTATGGGTCTGACAACATAATCTTTTATTTGCTGAGGTCACAAAAACAGGTCAACTCTACTTCACCTACCAAGTGTCCTCCCAACTCAGACATGTTTTTGTCTGTGAAAACACAGATTTTGGCTGAGGGTGGGTCTGACCATACTATCTCTTCATATGCTGTCGTCGCAGGTGAACTTTACACCTACCCAACACTACTTCACCTGCCCAGTGTTCCACCAAGTCTCAGACAACATGTTTTATCTTAAAAAAAAAGAGATTCCGGCCGAGCATGGCTCTGACCACACTATCCACTCTACTTCACCTGCCATGTATCCCAATAGGTAAAGGCAACATTAGCATTCACAGCTAAAAAAAATAATTAAAATTAAAAAAAAACTACCGACATGTCTAGAACCCATGCCACCCGCATGGTACCTAAGGTGCTAACCTCTTAGCTACCTAGGCTCGTTTGGAGAAGTTAATAACTTATATATTTTACTTATAAGCTGCGTAAGAATCTTGACATATTTCTGTGGATCTAGAGAAATGTATTGTATAATAAAATAAAAAGAAGAGTTCATTGATTATATAATTGAAACGTAATAAATACAGCAAACGGACGTATTGTTAAAGTTATAGCCGACAGAAAATTAGCTTTAGAACGCGTTAAACTTTTGATAGGGCCACAAAGTCTATGATGGAAGCCGCCATTTTATTGTACTAAAGATAAACAAATCATGTGACGTCACTATTCCCACAAAGTTAAGTGAATGTTTTAAACTTTTATAATTAATGTGGTTAATCTACCTATGAATAAATCAATAAATTAATTAACGTCTTTAAATAGATTTGTGATTAACAGTCTGTCTGAAAACAAAAATTGTTCTCTATCTACATAGTATTTTACAGCTCTCCACATAGCGCAGATCCTCTACAGTAGTAAATCAGACAAACAAACATTTTATAGAAATACGCTTGTCGCCTACTTATTATTCCCTGTCGAACAACAAAACCATGCGATACAATAAAAAATAACCAAAAATAAAATATCAGTAAGAGTCTCATGTAAAGGTATATCGTCTTTTAGACTACCCGTTACCCTTGGATAAATGTGGGTTTCGGGGGTCAAACCTAAATGAAATCACGTCTATCATTTATCGTCTCCAAAAAAAGACAGAACCCACATTAAAAAAGACGTCACACCTCAGACGTTTTGTCTTTTAAAACACCTATTTCGGAAGAGCATGGGTCTGACCACACTATCCTTTCATATGCTGGGGGTCACAAAAACAGGTCAACTCTACTTCACCTGCCCAGTGTCCAGTCAACTCAGACATGTTTTTTTAACACAGATTACAGTTGAGCATGTTCTAACCACGTAGAGTTCGTGTGTTTCTGTAACCTCAGAATATGAAGGGATCGTGTGGTCAGAGCAATGCTCAGAAATCAGTGTTTCTTTGTGCAGTAACAAGCTTAAATCCAATTAAAATCCCGATTCTGGATATAAATCAGTTTTCAAAGAAATTTTTCGTTTCCGGTTAAATTTCAAGTTGAGGTGGTGATTTTGGTTTTGGATTCGATTTACAGCAAAAGACAACACTATCAACCTAGCACCCGTTGTATCTCTCCCTCAACGGGCCATTTATCTCGTATTATAGAATTAATGAATGTTTCAACTTTACAATTGGTGTGTCAATTTATTAGGCGTTGTATAATTTCATATCACTGGCACTGAAACGACAACAAGAACTTGAACATCTCAAGATTAACATATTGCGGTGGATGATAATCAGGGTTTTCTATTCCAATGGACATTTCCCACAAATCTAAGAACACGACTTTATCTTCTAAGCCTTTGAACCTTTCTCGTATTATATGGATATACTGGGGTCCTAAAGGATCTCCTCCAACTGCATGGTTGTAATCGTAAAATAAAGGAGAGATATGAGGAGCTCTAAGTCCTATCAAGACGTTGGGGTTTTCTTCAAGCAGTTTTTCTATGGCGGCTCTCAGAGATTTCATACGTAACGACAACACAGCAAGATGGGCAGCCGCGTAGTGGAGGTAATACTGAATGATGAGAATATGTTTCTGGTTTTTTGGAAGCTTCTGTATAAAATTAGGTACCGAGAAATTGTCATTTCTTTGTAAGGTTATATACACAGGTCCTTCGTGGCATAGTACATTTATAGAGAGTCCAGTCTCAGACTTGGTGCATTTGGCTCTAGGGTATAGGTCTTTTGTTTTGTTACATTTTGTTAGCTCTAGAATCACATCATACGTTAACCTGGCATTTGAGTCCCCGAAGATCCAGACGGATGTGTTTCTGAGGCATTTTAATGTCCAGTCTGTATTGATGACCCCTACGTCCTTACAGACCAGAGACTTCCAGATATTGCCAGGTGTCCAGATGCCTTTAGGCATCGCTGTTCTCCAGGTGACATTTTTGTTTGACATGTGACAGGGGGGTAACTCTGGAAGATTTTCTGTAAAAAAACAGTAAAACACTGTCAACATCGACGCCAATTCTTTGTAATATAGTCATGCAAATGTTTTTATTTATTAATCTAATATCATCATTTCTATGATTACCACATTGCATAGAGATTATGAAAGTATATTTAGATGCATAAACATAAAATTACCTGCAATTACAGTATTTATTTTTAAACTGTGGGAAACTGCCCTCTGTGATGGTTTGCTGTGGAAAAAGTTTTACTCGTGAAAGTAGGAAGTTGACATTTTTCAATAATGCAAAGCTTAGTTCGTGGCACCTAAAGGTTAGAACAAATGTTCTTAACTTGGGTTCATTGAGAAAACTGAACAAACAGAATAACTCGCAAGTAGATCTACAAACTAAGAATCTAATACACTTTAATTTTGTCGCATTTTTGCTGGAAAGTTGATTTATTATGCTAAATGTACATATAGTCATTCATTGTTAATTTATAAAAATGCTCGAATTAGGAAAACAAAAATGTCCTAGCCAGTGGCGTAACTAGGTTTTTCGGGCCCCTATGCCAAAATTATCAGTGGACCCCTTTGTCAGCCGTTAGGCCACAAAAGAATGTTTATCTGTATTGTAATAAATACTATCGTACAGGTCTGCGTTGCTGCAATCTAGGCCCACATACCAGGGTAACGAAAAAAAATTGTAATGGTTTTATCAACGCGTTACCAATTGTGTATTTTTAGTCATATGACGTTGATTTCTAAAACTGAGATAAATAAAAATATAAATAACGCCACAGGTTAATCATCCTTCGTCGCGCGAGTGAAGGGTTACACTACCATTTTAATCATCGAACATAGAGGCCCACCTTCGATATAGTAATCAATTTTAGTAGCCCTCTGCATCACTCATGGATGGCGCTCATTAAAACGAATATAGGCTTCAAAGGCCTCATGGAGGAAAAACTTTAATGGAAGCGCTGTTTTGATTAAAGATTACTTACATCAACATATGAAATGTAATTAAGGTAAATATTAGTAGATCAACGTTGAAAATATTCAACTTTGCTTTTTGTGAAAACACTGTCCATGCTTGTTATTTTTTTAATGGCACAATTGTTACCATGTATGTTTAGTACGATGGAATTTCAGGGACAGCAGCGAGTTGGGAAGGGGGTGCAGGTTTGTAGGGTAGGGTAGGAAATTTTCCAGTAAGTTGAGGTTTGTAGCTTCTTTTTCTTCTTCTTCAATCTTAATTTTTAGTGTTGGAACGGATCAAGAATTATCTGCCATAGGGTTTGAACCCGAGGATTTTTTCGAACTCATCAAACATGAGCTTTTTTGCTGACTCGACCACGCCTCCATCACAATTAAGGATACGTGTCACCTGGTTATGCGCCATTGAGGTCATTGACTCCGATTTCAGCCTGCTTCCATAGCCTTTGTCCAACCAAGAACAAACTACAAGGCAGCATTTGTTTGTTTTTGGAGTTGTCTCTCCTAGAAGAGTGGCTGTTGCCAGCAAACGAGCCTCATCTGCCCGAGGGTTCGAACTCGAGACTTTTCGGTTTAGCATCCATTAGTTTAACCGACTCGACCACGCCGACCCCTAGGTTTGTAGCAATGCATGTAAGTTTACGGGTGTCTGATGCCAATCTCACTGAAGAGTCGAAGTTCAATTTTATTTATAGGCCAATTCTCTCAAAGGCTTGTACGACAATGCGACAACGCATATAGTGTTTTTATTACAGATGAACCCGGTTTGACACCTCCCCACCCCCCAAACACACACGCACAAACACACTGTGCAGCAAGAAATGTTTGGGGGGCCTTTTGTAACTTTAATTATTTCTAAAGATATTTACATGTAACAAATATCAGAATTTCAATGTAAAAGTTTTAATTTTTTAAATATGGAAAAGAACCCGTGCGTGCCCCTATGTGCCTTGGGCCCTTATGCTTTGCTCACGCTAGCTTTACGGTAGCCACGCTACTGGCCCTAGCTCGCTTATATGTAAGTATTTTTCATTTTCGCGGTTTTTCTTTTCCGCATTTTCTGCGATTCATTTTAAATAATTTTATCAAGGCTTTTAGTTTGAGTTTGCTGAAACATCAACTAAACAGAAACGTCTTTTATGAGAAGCTCCTGTCCATTGTTGCTGATATACAATTCGTGAGCACACCGAAAAAAATGAAATAGAAAATAATTCAGAAACTCAATATTTTAATAATTTTTTTAATATTGTAAAATTTACGCCTTAGAACATGAAAATGTATTTCTTTTCTGCTTTAACAATTAACATTAACTTAACCTTCTGACTATAAACCGCTGGTCGACCCAAAGATATTTCAAAATAGTTGTCTACAAAGCAAACAATCGTATACCTGCTTATGGACTTGATAAGGCTCCTTTCAGCGCTTATGACGTCATGGGGAAGTGGTACATCTAAAAATCCTGTTTCAATCCAATCTTCACATTTAAGTCTGTTGATCATACATACAACATTTTTTTATTTATGTATTTATTTATTTATGTATTTATTTACTTATGTATTTACTTTATGCTTTTATTTATGTATTTATTTATGTTTTTATTTATATTTGTATTTATGTTTTTATTTATGTATTTATTTATGTATTTATTTATGTATTTTTTATGTATTTAATTATGTATTTATGTATGTATTTATTTATGTATTTATTTATTCCTCCCTCACTCAGTCCCATCTTCCTTCTTTCCTTTCCTTCCCTTTCCTTTTCTTTTCTTTCCTGTTCTTTCCTTTCCATTTCTTTCCTTTCCATTCAGTTCCATTCCATTCCATTCCATTCTATTCCATTCCATTCCATTCCATTCATTTCCATTCCATTCCATTCCATTCCACTCCGTTCCGTTCCGTTCCATTCCATTCCTTTCCATTCCATTCCTTTCCTTTCCATTCCATTAATTTCCTTTCCATTCCTTTCCTTTCCATTCCATTCCATTCCTTTCCTTTCCTTCCTTCCTTCCTTCCTTCCTTCCTTCCTTCCTTCCTTCC
>NW_026733870.1:0-23633 GCF_028476545.2 Physella acuta | reverse complement strand
CGCAGTCAGGATTAGTTTAAGTCATATAAGTATTCGACTATTCAACTACGTCACAGTCAGTATTAATTTAAGTCATATAAGTATTCGACTATACAACTACGTCACAGTCAGGATTAGTTTAAGTCATATAAGTATTCGACTTTTCAACTGCCCTGTACGCTAAAACACGGGTAGTGTGAGAGCGTTCGCGAGAGTGGTTGTGGAACTTTGTAGCACCAATTTAGACACACCAAACATAAAACGATTTGATTTCAGTTCAGTTTAATCTGATCTATTTACCTATTCCTAATCACAACCAAGCTACCTGTCATGTCCAAACTTGCCTTGAACTGCCATCCAAATTAACCGCTATACAGCTCCGTCCTCTCGCTTCCAACACACCAGTCACTCGGCCAGTCGCTTCCCTTGTTACCCTCGTTCACTCAGTACAACATACTGGTCAACACATACCGCCCCGCGCTACAATACCACGGTGTACAAACTCAGGCGCAATGATCCGTCCCACACACACACCTTTCATACACAAGGCTGTTGCAAATAACTGTAACAGTGAGGTTATTCTTCTCTATTTTGTGACACCATTACGTCTTTTCATCATGATATAATTTAACATTGTATAAGCAATATAAACATGCCAAGTTATGTATCCCAACTTCTAAAACAGTCACATATGTGTATTAAAGTAATATCTAAGTAAACCATAAACTAGCTTCACTATTGGTTAACTAGATAGAGAATGTCTGACATTGAGCTAATTTAATTCCATGTCTAAGTTATGCTAAGTGACTGGTGGAAATTAGGAATGGGGTTGATTTTAGTTAGCGGTATACCACCTATATAGCAGACAACGTGTCTGTCGATAACTTTGGCTCGTAATATTGGATGGTAGCTTCATCAATGTGGGTGTAGATGGGTGGAGCCTCAGATACATCTTTTGTGTTGGCCAAATTGGGGCTTCACAGTTCTGAGTCTGGCCAAGTACGCAGTAAGTGAGAGTGTGGGTGGTTAGGGACGGTAAGTGAGAGTGTGGGTGGTTAGGGGCGGTAAGTGAGAGTGTGGGTGGTTAGGGGCGGTAAGTGAGAGTGTGGGTGGTTAGGGGCGGTAAGTGAGAGTGTGGGTGGTTAGGGGCGGTAAGTGAGAGTGTGGGTGGTTAGGGGCGGTAAGTGAGAGTGTGGGTGGTTAAGGGCGGTAAGTGAGAGTGTGAGTGGTTAGGGGGGTTAAGTGAGAGTGTGGGTGGTTAGGGGCGGTAAGTGAGAGCGTGGGTGGTTAGGGGCGGTACGTGAGAGTGTGGGTGGTTAGGGGCGGTAAGTGAGAGTGTGGGTGGTTAGGGGCGGTAAGTGAGAGTTTGGGTGGTTAGGGGCGGTACGTGAGAGTGTGGGTGGTTAGGGGCGGTAAGTGAGAGTGTGGGTGGTTAAGGGCGGTAAGTGAGAGTGTGAGTGGTTAGGGGGGTTAAGTGAGAGTGTGGGTGGTAAGGGGCGGTTAGTGAGAGTGTGGGTGGTTAGGGGCGGTACGTGAGAATGTGGGTGGTTAGGGGCGGTAAGTGAGAGTGTGGGTGGTTAGGGGCGGTAAATGAGAGTGTGGGTGGTTAGGGGCGGTAAGTGAGAGTGTGGATGGTTAGGGGCGGTAAGTGAGAGTGTGGGTGGTTAGGGGCGGTAGAGAGAGTGTGGGTGGTAAGGGCGGTAAGTGAGAGTGCGGGTGGTTAGGGGCGGTAAGTGAGAGTGTGGGTGGTTAGGGGCGGTTAATCTAATTCAGTCTGCATTGTGCAAGAAGTAGAATTTGAAGAAAAGAAAGATAATTCAGAATCTGTCAGATGAACATCTGCACTTTGTAGCATTGTGTCAGTCTGTTGAGGACCAAGAGGAATTTTTTTCTTGAATGCATACATTTGATCTTTTATCAGGGGCGAACACTACCGATTTATAAACAAGATGAAATTGGGGGTCTCTGAGCTTGAGGGGCATCTTTGTTAACGTTCATTGTAATGTAGCACACCTTTAGAATAATCTCCCTTAAAATGAAAAATAGAATAAACTTGTGTTCCATTGCACTTTTGAAAGACAGTCGATTTGCTGATCACCGTGGAGGTGATTATTTTAAAATAATTTTTTTTTTAAATATATTTTTTATAGATTAATTTTTATTTTAATTATAACAAAAATATTATGAACTTCTAAAACTTTGCCAAAACTGTCTATTATGTATGATATATATCATGTAATATATAATGTAAATAATTAACGAGATAGAAAACGAATTGGATAACTATGGCATCATATTGCAACAAAGGCTGCTGAATCAGCCTCTGTAGCTAAATGTGATTTTACAATGTATTTAGCTGTAAGAAAAAAAATATCATAATTACTAATTACTTCCTAAATTACTTTGTTGAGAAGACTTTACATTATGTTAATACGTTAAAAATTAGTTTTTTTTTTATTTGATGAATTGGAAAATAAGTGATTTATATAGGTGTTAAAATCTTGTATACATTTATTTTATTCTTTTCCGATATTTTTCAACATCACGACTAACATAATGTTATTAAAATAGTAGCCGATAAAGACTTTATTCTCCAGTATTGTTTTTTTTTTTAAATAGCAGAATAAACTCTTTAACAGTTAAATTAGTCTGTAAAAGTTTTAAAACATTGCAAGCGAAGCATCATACAATTGAAATCAGTAAAAGCTGTATAACTTACATAAGTGTTAAGTAATAGTATCTGCCTTGCAACATAATTACAGCATGATGATTGGTTGGGGAGAATTCAAATATATCACGCCTTGAACTGTTATTATTAAAAATATTTAATTAAGGGGTCATCCATAAATGACTTCAAACTTTTTTGGACGATTTTTACCTCCCCCTCTGCCCATCGTCAAAAAAAGCAAGACCCCTAAAATGACGTCACACCTCAGCCTACAACCCACCCCCTCCCCCCTCAAAAATCGCAGTTGAATTTTTTAAATCGATATTTTTCTAAAATCTTGTCTGAACTCTATCAATTTTAGACAATTCATGTTACAATTTATTAAAACAGTTTTCTAAAACGCGAAATAACGTATACAATTCGATTTCTAATATTGCTTTTTTTATAATGCAAAAGTGTGACGTCGCAAAATCTGACCCCCACTTCCCCCTCCGCCTCATCACACATCGTCACAAAATTACGGACCACCCCTCCCCCCGACGAGTGTGACGTCATGTATGGATGACCCCTAACAATAATGTAAAAAAAATGCTGGGTTCTGAAAAAAGCGAATATCAATCATTCCGTGGGCTGAAAACAATTAAGGGAGACAACGTATCTCTCCTATACCCAACGAGTTTTGATATGTAGTGAGGTTGAAATGTTGCATACATTGTTTATAGAAATGACAAAATTCCTAAATTTAATAATTCATTTTATGCAAAATTGTTGAGAGTTGCTCTCTTTGTTATCCAAAATTATTATATTATTATTTTACTTAAAATAAATGCAACCTTTACTATTTTGTACAAACAAATTTGCTTAAATTCAAATACTTATGATCAGCCATTATTATATGAGGATAATATTTTCTCCGTTATACAATTTGTTGAAATCCCAAGCTTAACAACCAAAGGCAAACATTGATAGAGACATAAGAACAGTACTATTTATCAGAATCGGCTACGTGCATTTCCTTACATGCACTGTAGGCTCAGGCCGTTTATGTTAATCTAGTAAAATAAGACGTCTAGATTTACTAAAGTTAAAAGTAGTTAGAAGAACTAGAACAATGTTAAGTAGCAGCAATAATTAGCACATACACTTAAAATAATTAGAAATACAACATAATTTATGATCGATCTTTTCTGTGTCTGTAAATGAAAATGGCTGTTTTCACTGGACGGGAAGGCGGGTGTGGACGGAGGGCGGGAGTGGGTAGAGTGTTGAATTCACAAACAAATTATGAATTGCTGATAAGCAGAACATAAAACAACTAGATGTCGGCGTATATATATATATATATATATATATATATATATATATATATATATATATATATATATATATATATATATATATATATATATTTATAATTTAAAATAAATACCTTTAAATTTAAAATAGTATTTATTAATATAAAAACATACACATATTTTGCAAAAAATATTAAAGTATTTTAGGTAGCTCTGTTAGAATAATAAAATCAGTAATCAAAGTATATAACTTTAATTATTGAATAATATTTACAATAGTTTAGCCTTGCATGCCTTGTAAAAGTATGTTTGAACCTGGCTCAGAACTTGCTTTCGGTTGATCTAGATATTTATTTGTTAGTTGGCTTCTTTACTTTTTATTATATTTATGCAAGAAAAAGCTTGCTCGCATAAAATATGTTGACCCGAAGATCATCAGCACTCCAAATGCAAACTTATTCACCTCACTGTAGCATCCTGCAAGATTATTTCATGCGTCACATACTAATGTCTCAACTTGCGGCATTGCTTTTAGAACTGTCCACTTGTGCAGAGAAACGTGCATGTTTTTCTGGACCTCCAACTCTCCAAACTTCTCTTGATTTTCGTGAACTAACCACTCCACAAATGTTTGGTTTTCAAATCTAGCAATTTAATTTGAAGCGAACCACCATCAATTCCAAATAGCTCAAAATTATACTCGTTTGTTTTTGTCCTGAGAAGATCTACGATGAACGTCAGAATACTTGCATTTGTTTTGAATTGCTCAAATCTCTTAGTAAATCCATCCTTCATTTTGTTTATTGTAATGCTGAAGTAATTCATGTTAATAGTAGCATTGGTTTCACCGTGAAATTGTTTTTAATCTTTTCGAAATTAAGTAATTTACCGCTTTACGTGTCTTCAGTTTAAAAAAAAAGTATTTTATTTTCGAAACAATCCACTTCTTCAAGCTAGGCCTACATCTAGACTGGGTTTACATTTAGCTCGTTTAGTTTCTTTGTGATATACACCATGAAATTGAATGTTTTAATTCGGAATGGATAATTTGTAAGCACATTGAAATAGGGAGTAATTAATATTCTAATTATATTGATGTTGAAGAACAATATTTGTATAAGTTTTGAAAATAAAAGAATTATTAATATGTGTGTATTGAGCTGAAGAGCCGCATATTGTCATCAAATGAGCCGCATACGGTTCGCGAGCCGCATGATGACGACCCCTGACGTAGGGGGCTACTGAATTGTAACAACAAACAGCATTCAGTGGACTAGGTGGCAAGACAAACTAACTCTGTAAATGACATGTCTGAGCCTAAGAAATGTATTAGTTTACTACGGTAGTTCCTAACGGCCTAGATGAAATGCTACATAGGGTCTATTGAGTTAAAATTTACAATGATCAACTTAGTAGCGTTGATCGCCGACATGAACTCAACCAGTTATCATTCATTTAGAAAGGGGGTATTGTGGTATTAACAGTACACATCTTCATGTTATCATGACACTACTGTAACTATATGTTTAAAGTTTGACTAAGATTTTAGCGACACAAAATAGCTTGGTTAAAGGCTGCATACTATACACATTTCTATGTTTAGTCAGTCAGCTGTTTGGGTTGCGAATAACATACCTCTTTCGATAAAATTACCGACTCCCTCTAGCGCATGCCCTGCCAAGCTTAACCTTATAAGTAACTAGGCATACTGCCTAGCTTCGCTTAGGTTTTTAAAAAACATTTGAGAATTTGAATACTTAATTATTTAGCGATGGAGTGCTTTAATTTAAACAGTAATGCTAACTTTGGAAAATATGTTTTTGTTTGTCATTTACATTCCAATCTCAGACAAATATTGGAAAGTACGCAATCTATAACTAAAATGGAATTAGAACTACAAAGGTTCCATGAACAGTATATCTCATAGTTTATATTAAATTTGCCTTTTTGAAATTAATACATTTATTTAATTAGGATACGTAACTGAATTAACAACTTAATTTTGTACTAAAACAAATTCTATACTTCGTCATTTTCTGTTTCTGTTTAAAATAGTATACAATAATTTGAAAAATAATAATTTTAAAAACGCTACCTCCCTTGAAAACTGAACGTATGACGTATGTCTCTGTTTACTTTTTTTTTTTTTTACAAACAGTTGCTATGCTTATATAAGAAATTACGGTATATGAACATATTTAACTACTATAATGGCTGTTTCCGACGGGAATAAAGTTTTTTTTGTTACCCTCCAGGGTCGGTCTACGACGTCATATAATATTAAGGGGATCGTTCGTCAATTTTTTAAATATATATATATATCCCATATAAGGAGAATTTCGCTAACGATCATCTTTTAGCCCTCGTCGAGGGCTTTAGTCTGACCAACGGTTTTTCCATACGGCCTAGTCATCTATAGTGTGTATGCAAAAACTTAGCATGATGTACAGACGTTAAGTAACCTAAAAATTGTGTTAAAATGTCCCTGTTTTTGCCATAAAATACAAAGATTATATAGGGAAATACGACTGGTCAGTTTTGATCCATTTCCCGATTTTTCCCGGACATGGCGAGTTTTTTTGTGACACCCCAAGGCGTTCTCCTACCACCTCACAAAATATCAAGGGGGGTCGTCGGAGGAATTTTTTTTTTTCTTAATATAGCCCATATAAGGCGCCGGTCAGTCGAGGTCAGTTTTGACCCCCTCTCCGTCGACTTTTCGGCCAACCGCCACCGACCCTCGTGTTCTATCTCCCAAAGGCACCATCGTGTCAAATTTGACGCGCCTGCGGCGCCGGGAAGTGCCCGAGCGGGCACCTGACCACTTTGCTTTATATATATAGAGATGTCAGTTTAGTGTATTTTACCGACATAGTTGACACATGCGCGAGGCCTGACGGGGTCTGACAACACACAGAAGAAGAAATTAATTAAAGACCGAATACAAAAATACTTAAAGGAAAAGAACGAAATAAGACAAAAACACACACAAATGCATAATTCAGGTTGTCATTAAGAATTTTGCGAATGATATATTGAGTTATGAAGCAATTCGTTAGTGTAAGTGTTATTTCCCATATATTTAATGCAACGAAGTTGATTGAAATAACTCAAATTTTAATTTCACAAGTATTCTGATTTAGCAAAATTCAATGACTAAATAGTTATAGAGAAAAATAATTTTTCTGTTGTATTATTTTATCGTTCAAAAAAAACAATGTTGTGCTTTTTAGTCTATACTTTTTATATAATAAAGTGTTTAATATTATCTTTAGTATCAAGTATATTCCTTAAACCAATCTCTTTAATATATGAATTTTTTAAAGACAAACCATTACTACCTTTAAAACAGCGTTATATCTCGCATTTGTATGTGTATATTATTATAATACTTATTAGAAGAACAGAAACAAGAAATTAGATAATTTTTGATCTGTTTGATACAGATAAAGACAGAGCCATAGCCTACTATGAACTAAAGGTTGCAAGGAGAGCGCTTGGCTTTGATGTAAAGAAGGCAGATGGACTGAATATTCTACGTGACTATGACAGAGAGGGTGCAGGAAAGATTTCCTTTGATGATTTCAATGAAGTTATGACAGACATGATGCTAGACAGGGATTCACAGGAAGAAATTCTCAAAGCTTTCAAACTATTTGATGATGACACCTCAGGAAAAATTAGTTTTCGGAATCTCAGGAGGGTAGCGAGAGAGCTGGGAGAAAACATGACGGATGAAGAATTAAGGACACGATAGATGAGTTTGATAGGGATGGTGATGACATCAATGAAAAGGAATTTATAGCTATCATGAGAGGAGTTACGTGACCGACTGGCCAACAAATGGAAACTTCTATCAGTGAATGAGCGACCCGCCTATCAACCAATGACAATAGTTGTTTACGTATGGCCATCCAATGGAAACTTCTGCCAGTGAATGAGCGACCCACCAATCAACCAATGACAATAGTTGTTTACGTATGGCCATCCAATGAAAACTTCTGCCAGTGAATGAGCGACCCACCAATCAACCAATGACAATAATTGTTTACATATGGCCAACCAATGGAAACTTCTGTCAGTGAATGAGCGACCCACCAATCAACCAATGACAATACTTGTTTACATATGGCCAACCAATGGAAACTGTTATATGAGAGGGATGAAAGGTTACAATGTAAAACTGCTGTACAGATATTTACAACTGTTCTTTGTCAAAGTATTCAAAATAATTGCTTGTATTGTGTATGGTTTTATAAAATGTGTGATTAATTTGATGTTAAAAATTAATGTTTCTATATAAATGTGCGCCGTAAATAAATGTGGCAAAAGTGAATTAAAATGCAGGAACCAGTGCTGAGAATGGAAATAAAATACTTAAAAAAAACTTTTTAAAAAACCACGTTTTTCTTGTGGACTAAAAAGTAGAAAATAACTATTTACATACATTTGATGACAAAAAACGTGGGTACGTTCACCATCAAATTTCCGACCCATCTGCCCGACCCACGTTATTTGTCATCAAATGTATGTAAATAGTTATTTTCTACTTTTTAGTCCACAAGAAAAACGTGGTTTTTTAAAAAGTTTTTTTAAGTATTTTATTTTCTCCTTTTTAGTCCGTTGCTACACATGAAAAACGTGGTTTTTAAAAAAGTTTTTTATATAGTTTATTTTCTACTTTATCTAATGACTTGATTAAGTATGAATTGACTAAGTGTTTATAAATACACGGACTAAAAAAAATCTTGAGCGACCAGGATTCGAACCTGGGTTGTCGCGGCCACAACGCGAAGTACTAACCACTATACGATCACGGCCAGCGCGCTCACATCGAATGGGGCCGAAGTAACTGTGTCAATAAGCCTCCAGTCTTGTCGGTATCTTTAGAAATCATGTCCTCAATTTTATGGTCCTTTGGGCGTAATTAAATTAAGCTAATTACGGTCTCTAATTGCTAGTTTTTATGATTGCATCTGAAATTGTTAGGCGAAAGTAGCCTGCATGCCAAATTTCAGAACTATAGAACAATCAGAAGTGGGCTAATTTTCGATGTCAATTTTAACAACAAACACACAAACGCGAAGCTGAGTTAATAAAAACGTGTTAAATAAAAAAAAAGTATTGAAAGAAAATAGGCTACACATGTCATAATGAATTATTATTTTTCGCAAAGATATTTCGGTCCTCACAAGCCGATGATGAAAAGTGTAATACTGAATAGAACAAACTGACCTGATTCTACAAACATGTTCCCATTAACTTCAGCCCACCTGCCTCACCCTCCCCTCCCTTTGACCGTACCTTCATAAACTATAATATAACTTTTTTAACACTCAGACACGTGTGGGAAGTTTGTCACTGTTAAATAAAGAGCGCCTGGTTCTGTTATGAAAGCTCTTCTATAAACCTTATTGTATTGTATAATATAAAACAAAACTAAAAGCAGTAGCAGAGACCTTATAGGCAAGGAATAAAATAACTTTAACGTAAAATAATATTGACTTGACTTTGACTTAGTCCTCTTTGCTCCTTATAATATTGATGTTACGAAAATGGCATTAAAAATAATAAATATGGCATATTTGCACATTTTTATCTAACGTCTCGTGATTTCTCTGTATGGTTATGTTGAACTAAAATTTGAAAGTGCTGCTGATGTAGTAAGCCAAGAGATAATGTCTATGAAGATTTCGCCATTGCAAGCGCCGTGTCAGATATATTAAAAAAAAAGAACATATCACACGCGATTTTACATGATTAACATTTTTTTTTGTCTTTTTAAGAACAAACGTTGAATAGAGTATCTTAAAATGGATATTATTTTAATTGGCGAGACTATTTGCCTATTGACATTTTAATTTGAATTGTAATATATTTCCTATACGCCGGGTGCATGCTGCTTATTTAAGACAAAAGTCATGGTCCATTACAGATAGGTTTTTCATAAAGGCCAGTGTACGGCTAGCTAGTTAAGTATTTATCGTTAAGAGAGTGTCTTAAAGTGGCCAATAATATAATAGCAGAGGCAGGCACCAATAGACACATTATCATAAACGACACGAGGTGGCCATACTGTTAGGTTACCTAATCTGATAAAAGTTACACATTGGTTAAAAATACCGCGAAGTAAAAGTAAATTGACATGCGTTCGTTAATTTCGGCAGGCATCGTTGCCATGGTTACAGTTGTAAAAAAATAATATTTCGATTTATGTCAACGCACGTGGAATTAACAGCATCAGTTAGCTTTAGTATCAGTGTTTTTAATTGTTTTGTTAGCACGAATAGAGATTCACACCAACACACTTTATTACTGACATGTAGGCCCTAATTAGACTTGTAAATAGTAAAACAAAATTTTGAGTTTTAAAATCAACTTGAAAATCAAGTTAAACTTTGTTAGAAAAATATCGAAGCAAGGAAAATGAAAAAAATAAATACGTGTAGGCCTATACAAGAATGGAGAAACTGAACTAAAGGAGACAACTCTGGCATCCTGCTTTATCTAAGATTTATTTGTTTATTTCCCTTTGAATTTGATTGAATGTGCTGACTAAGATGAAATGTGGTTAATAATATAAAATAACAGGTGACACAATGATTGCCAAAAATGATGAGGCATTTGCAAATGGCTGAGACCTGACAGCAGACACCAACTGACAAATATATCGTACGTCTGTCCAAAATTAAAGCCATTACATAATTTATACTTGAATGTTCAGCTTATAATAGCGTACTGAACGGATCACGCGATTTCTTTAAGTCAGTTTTCTTTAACTTATGCAGATGTGTCAAACTAGTTTTAGACTCCTAACCTACGCAATCATTTAAGCTATGTATTAAAAGAAAGAGACTATTGTTATTCAATAAAACTTAAAAAAAGAAAAAAAAGTTTAATCTGAAACTGTAGATTTTTGCTTAAGTATGTTGTCTCCGTTTGATTATTTTAAATCAATTTAAGAATTTAGGAATTGAGGAAATTGGTGAATAAGCTATTACAATCTTTCAGACTATAATTATAACTGAATGAACTAAGAAATTGTAAGTGAACATTTTACAATACATCACGTTTCCAGAATGCTTGATTGCGTATCATTAAAGAGAAGACACACGATGATTGTGTCGATTATTAAAGACGCTTAAAAAACACACACTATTTGTTTTCTCCGTTTGCGTATTTTAAATCCATTTATGTATTGATGAATTGAGGAAATTGTTGAGCTAAGAGATAGTAAGAGAAAATTGTACAATGCATCACGTTTGAAGAAGATACACGAAGATTATTTAGATTATTAGAGACACTTTACTACACGAACTTTACGAAATAAATCGAAACTCAAAAGGATGGCCATTAAAAGACTCCACACACCCACACCCAACCCCAAGTGTTTCGTGTTCCATCTCTAATTTATATTTATGTTATCTTGTATTAAATTGTGTTGTTTATTACAGCTCTTTTTTTCCTGATGCGCTTTGTTCATTACGTAAACAACTTGCATATTGTTCAAAAATGTGTTCGGCATAACTTGATAGTAAGCTTAATAACCAAAATCATGAGACCACTTAGACACTCCAAACTACATCATTTATTTAATTATTTTAAAGTCAATTATCAATCACCACACATTAGCTAAAAATCTTTGAATTAAAAAAAAACAGCAAAAAAAAAAACTACATCTCTAAAATAAAACGTGAGGTGTGATAGGGACATTGACATTTTTTTAACCATATTAAACATTCAATGTTTTATGTGTAACTAATAAAGACCTAGAGCAGTGTAAACAAGACAAAACTATTTTAAAAAAGTATTAATTACCAGTATAGCTGCGAGAAAAATTGTACTGAGGAAGCATTTCATTATAAAATGACCTCAACCGCTGTTAAATTAAATGGTATTTGCTCAAACATATATTTATTTTTTTTCAAAATATAAAAAGAAAACCATGATATATCACATACGATCTTCAGTGGCCTAACTAGGATTGTCTCGACCTTATGCAAAAATTATCAGTTGGCCCCTTCGGTGTTGGAAGTCATGATATCTACTACTACATAATTATGAGGGAGAGATTTTCAATAATTTAAATAATCTTCACATTTTGCATTTGTATACGCACTGATAGTAAATTTCGTTTTGTATTTTTATGTAGTATCCACGTAAAATAAGTATTTTTGTTTTCACTTTTCTGTCATTTTTAGGGATTTTACAAATAATATTTTCATTGGCAGAAAAGAAAGTTAATTTCCTTTTTCATTTTAAAATTATTATAATTAAATAAATATTAAAATTCCAATGTTAAAGTGTTTTTTTTTTTCATAGAGAGAAAAGGGCCATTATGTACATTGCATTTACGGTGATATTATGATTGCGGCGGCCATGTTTAGGTAAATGGTTTGGAATTCAAAGAGACAAAAAATAAAATAAACCGAAAATGCGTTCACAATCAATACACAATTTCAATATTTAGATCAAGACATTGGAATTAGCAATATTAACCTGTAGAAGTAGTATCGTGTAAATTCTCTAACGTTGCCTCTCTATGAAAACATGTGTTTAGTGTTGACTAAGATTTTAGCGACTCAAAATAAACTATCCCACACCTATTGGTTATTTATTATTTAAACAATTTTCATATATACATTTTAATGTGCGTATTATTGGATACATTTATAAAATGAGTATATCCACATTTTCTTATACATTTATTCGATCTCAAAGTAACAAAAGATGTGTGATTTTTTTCCGTAGCTATACACATTACAATCCAACATATTCAGTTGATGAAAGTTTGCATACTATAAACAGTTATCTACTTAGCCAGTCTGTAGTTTTGGTTGCTAATAACATTCATCTTCTATAAAAAAGCTCAACTGCCTTTAGCGCATGTTCTGCCAAGCTAAACCTTTTCTGTGATTTCTGTTTAGTGTATTTTACTAACATAGTTGACACATGCGTGAGGCCTGAAGTGGGCTGGACAACACACATAAGAAGAAAACTAAACACAGAATACAATTTACTTACAAGGAAAACTAATACATTAAAAAAGGAATAATTTAAGTTTTAATTTAAAAATAATTTTGCGAATGATCTATTAAGTAAATAAGCATGTGAGTTACTTCCCATATCAAAATTTTAATGAAATACATTGACATAACTCAAATTTTATTTTCAAAATTATTTATATTTAGAAAAATTCAATGATTAAATAGTTACAAACAAATGTTATTATTATTTTGTTTTACTGTAATATCTGATAAGTAATTATGTATTACGGTTAATCTACACTTTTTATATTTTAAGGTTTTTAATATTATTTTTTTTGCTTCAAATATACAGTTAAACTAACCTATTTAATACATGTATTTTTAAAGACTAGCTAACAGTTCAATTTAAACACTGATCAATAGTCGATAACGATGTTGGTTATTTTGATTACTTTTGATAAAAGAAGTTATTTGACTTCGCAGCTAAGGATGGAGCACAGTAAATTAAGCTGTCAAGAGAAACCGAGGTTGAACACCTTATTTTAGTCTAGTTTTTAGTCCATTTTGTTTTCTCCATTCAATTACTAGATCCATAGATGCAATTGATGTTCATATCTCTAATGCTGGGTAAAACCATAAAAAAAATATTATTACTATTTTAAATGTTTAAAACAATTGAAAAAATAAAAATAAAAAATAAACCTAAACCCAAGTAATCATAATGATTACTATTTACATATCATCTTAGTAGTATTTTCCATGTGATTAATATTTATTAAAAAAAAAAGAATAAGACACCTATAATACAAAACCATTTTTAATACTTATATTCATGTATGATACTATTTCTAAAATAATCACTACACCAGAGTTAAAAATAGCAATTCTTTATGCAATCGAATATTAATGATTTAGTTTCTACTCATTAATAATTTAACTACTACTTTTGTGAAGAGTGTAAAAGGCCTAAGGAAAAATGTCGTGAACGGTTAATTGTGTTGTCCCATGCCAATTGTTAAATCAGCTTGATAATGTTTGTGTAAACACAAACATAAACAGTATTAGAACCATACAAATGCTACTTTTATCTGTACGGACTGGATGGTCAGATTGTTGGAGTGTGGACGTCATTTGTGGATGACCACATCCCCAGTTAACCCATCAGACAAGCCACATTTTATCGAATTAAACTACAGATATTAATTATTAGACATCATTGTAACCATTCCAGACAGAAAATAAGATTGACAACATGACCTCATCCACAAATCACCTGTCCAACCGATTGAGCGACAGAAATAAACAATTTTAGCTCATATAGTTCCATTATGTTAGGTCTTATGGTTACGTCTCATTAAGTTTAGGGATTAAGTGTAGTGTTAAGAGTGTAACGAGTAAGTGAATTAAAGCGATCTAATTATTTTAGCATTAAAATTGAGTAAATGATAAAATTAAGTTCCACAATCAATCTCCTTTACTCTAAATATGGCCATCACCTAAATCATCATATTTCGCAACCTCAAGGAAGCTGCTTTTTAAGGTAAATACACTTTATAAAACCGGGTAATTTAATATTATTATTCTTGATTGAGTTATTAAACACGATTTGGTAATCGTTGATCAAAGCAACAGCAAAACCAGATGGTCATTATTAAACGTAATCCAAATGCCTAGCCAACCTACTAATGCAAATATATATTGTAAATACCTTTTCCTTAAGTATTTTTTATGATTTTTGCCAGCATGTTGTTTTAGTAATAGCCATAATTATCAACCACAATGAAAAATATAGCTATAGAACTGTATAGGTATCATCTAAGTAATGCTACTTGGAAAGAGTAACTATAACAATCTAGCCCGAATAATTATCAATGAAAAACAAACCTTCGTGATACGCATATACATGTATATTGTTTTAGATTGAAATTCCTTATATATTTCGGCTATCTGTATACATGCACTGTATCTGCTTAGGACAGAAACAAAATAATTAAACTTTATAAGAAAGTCAGGGGCAGAACTATCAGTGCCGCCAGACCCCGCAATGCGGGGGCCCCAGGCCGTTTAGGGGCCCACGACTGACTATGATTAATATCTTTTTTAAATTTTGAATTTAATTTTCGTGCATTTTTGCCTTGATATTTGGTTTGTAAAAGAAAAACACTGTAGCTGCGGTACGATTATCTTTATTTTACAGTCACTATACCACGCTCTTCCGAAAAAAAAAAAATCCATTACACAAACTACAGTGCAAAATATAGGCAACTCTTCAAATTTTAATGACTTCTTTGACTCGTTGCCCCCCTTTAATAGCTAAATAGAGGACAAGTAACTGTTTGACCGATCCTCCAAAGTGTACTGTGGCGGATGGGGCAGGGGATGGTGACTAAAAAAGGGGCTCAAAAATTGTGGTCAAATTTTTTATATATTTAAAAAAGTTATTTACATTTGTATTTTTTAACCATCGTCAAGGCCGAGTTATATTTCCCTAACATCAAACATACGCTGTCGCCAGCAAAATTCTTTTAAAAAAACAACAAAGTCCATATCACGAGAAGCCGATACATATGAAGTGAGCTTTAATGATGCGCGGTTTCTTTGCAGCATTAGTTATGGACCCGAAATCCGTTGTACATTTTTCAATGTTAATATGTGTTTGTGATAGTGGTTGAATTTGCATCCTGTACTGTCTTGTATACTACAAATAATAAAAAATAATATAGTACTAGAAACTTCGGTTTTATATACGTTTACTTGTTTTTCCTTTACAAGAAATAGCATAGTAAACTTTTAAAGCCTATAGTTGGAATTATCTCCCCTGAGTAAGTTTTACAAATGGGCGATGCTGACGTACATTTTGTTGTCTCTTTCAAGTTTTTTTTTCGAGCCGACCCCCATCCCTACCCCTCTTTCTTAGCCTCGCAAGTATCGAGCAGATCAATGTATCGTTTATGAACTACTTCCTAACCGTACGATTCACCACTTCAGCACATTTTGTCAGACACTGGACAGCACTAGTTAACAGATATTAATTTACTTGCATAGTATTAGGTACATCTAATTCACAAAACAGGGAAGGTAAAATTATTTTTATATAATTATTTAGAAAATAATTAGAACGTTTAGAATTAATTGAACGTTATTAATAGTCAATTACAATTTATAAATTACGTTATTGAGATGGGGGGTGTGATAGTCTGGCTTTTTATTAGTCGTTACAAATGTGGCATCATTTGCGGATTTCCCCCACCCCCCCCCCCCCCAAATCAGAATGTTATCCGACGCCTGAGCTGGCCACATACAGTTGTACATGTGAAAAACATTTTTCTGTCTATTATGCATTACTGCATCATTCACCCATTCGCCATGAAAACTTGGAAAGCTGTTGAGTACAGCCCCGCAAAGGTTTCTGTCATAGGCCTAACATTTGTTTACATATTGGAGTGGGGACGCCTAACGGAAATATGTGATTTAGCGCCCCGTGATCCTGCATAAGCGGATGGTGTTACTACTTGAATTCACCGGCGGCAGTGTCATCCTGAAGGCATCCCATATGAGCAGGTTGGGCCCCCCACAGACAGTCGTTTAAAATCTCCCACAGCAGTAGGAATAGATCTCACTACGAACCTCGATGACTAAATCTAAGCAGGTGTTGCACCAATGTTTCTTCCAGACTTTTTTCTCTGGAGGGGGTTGGGTGTGCACTTGATATTTTCGTGTGGGGGGGGGGGGGGGGGGATCAGACATTGGTAAAAGTATATATTTTTAATATACATTTTCATTTCGTTCGGGGAGGGGAGGCTCTGCCGGAAGAAACAAAGTGTTGCACCCATCACCCATTGCAGTAAATTAACTGGTAGCTCCATAAGTCCCCGTGACTCCCCTGACAACTGGGCCGTCGCCGAGGGACTTACAGCATGCCTTGGCGTGTCTAGAGGAAGTCTGACACTAGCAGACTCTTCTTATCTAACACACATCTTGGACTTCCAAAACGAAATTATCCGAAGGTCTATTAGACCAATGAGTTATGTATATATATATATATATATATATATATATATATATATATATATATATATATATGTATATATATATATACATATATATATATACATATATATATATACATATATATATATATATACATATATATATATATACCATATATATATATATATATATATATATATTTATATATATATATATATATATATATACCTTTTTAGCTTTCTTTATATTTATGGTGTTTTTTAAGTTTATATGTATATGCTTATTTGTGTTTCTTGTCATTACTTTCTACTTAGTGTCTTTGTTTTTTTTTGCATTATTAACTACATTAAAGCAATATTTAATAATCTTAAAGTTAGCAGTAATTTGTTGGAATATTTCTCCACACATTTGTTATGTGTGCCACCATATGTAAACAGTCTTGTTTTACTTTAGTGTATATTTATTTATATATCAACATATACAAATTAGTAAACGTAAACGTCTTACATGTACTTCAACATGGTATATGATGCATCCGTGATACAAAAACAATATTAAGAAATGAATCAAAATTTAACAATCTGTACAAGTCCAAGCTCCAATGTGTATCCATAACCAAGCATTTAATTCTTAACTATGTGAACTATGGTGACGTAATATTAGATGCAAGGAAATTAGGTTAGAATAATGTAGGATATCATTCGTTCAAGTCGGTAGAAACCAATCAAAAGACGAATAACATCCCGCAACAAAAGTCAAAGAAACGTAGCTATTTGCGGGGAGGTAATTTTGTTTGAGTGTTGAGTCGGACATTGAAAGACCGGCGGTAGATATAAAATCTTTAGTTTTACTAGTTAAATAAATCATTATTAGTTCTAGCTAAATGTTGGAGGTAAAATTCTAACATAACGTTATTTGTTTGCTTATTTATAGTACATGTTAGGTGCACCATGGGTATACTATAAATTACCCGTCGAATTTCCAGTCATTTCCAAATTGTTATTTACTTTGATTCATTCAACATTACGCAGTAATTGTATTATCAACCACATTTCCTCTTTTGAAAGCTCAATGCAATCAAATTCAAAGGGAAATAAACAAATAAATCTGAAATAAAGCAGGATGCCAGAGTTGTCTCCTTTAGTTCAGTTTCTCCCTTCTTGTATAAACTTATTTTTTTTTATATATTTTCCTTGCTTCGATATTTTTCTAGTAAAGCTTAATACGAATTTTCTGTTGATTTTAAAATTCACAATTGGTTTTACTATTTTACAAGCTCAATTACTTGTCAGAAAAAAGTTTTACTCTTGTGAATCTCTATTAGTGCTCACAAACTACTGACAAACACTGAAATACTAAAGCTATTAGTTAGACAATGCGAAATTATGCTGTTACTTTCATGTATATTGTTAGAAAAAATATATATGTTTAATAACGTAGTTCTTTACAGACTAGTTGAAATACATCGATGTCGCTTGCCCTTTGTTTTAAAACTGTAACGATGACAACGCTGCTTGCCGAAATAAAAGAAACATATTTTAGTTTACTAAGGGAGGATCGTGGTATTTTAACAAATGTGAACTTTTATTAGAACCTAACCGTATTTCCACTTCGTGCCGTGTACTGTAATATATCTATTTGTGTCTGCCTCGGCTATAACAGTAATAGCCACTAGCTGACACTCTCTTAAAGTTTTATTATTAACTAACAGTCACTGACCTTTAAGTAAACATATATGTAAATAATCGGGACTTGTGTGTTTATTTAGCAGCATATACCGGGCGTTTTCCGAGTTTAGGAAATAAAATTCATTTCAATGTGTATATCTATAAGCACAACCATCGGCTCCTATAGTAATAGACACTTAAAGACACACTATTAAATGTTTATACTTCACAGACAAAATGCAATATTAAAAACAAATATTTAAAAAAAGATAAGCCAACTAATGTGTAGACTAAATGTTGATAGATATTGTCTCTAAACTTATTATATCAGAAGCGCTTTCACATTTCATTTGGCTGAACAGAACCATAAGCAAAATGCGTATGCGTTGAGAAACAACATATGATAGTTTTCATATCAGAACACATCGCTCTTTATCTAACAGTTACAAACTTCTCACACATGTCTGAGTGTTGAAAAGTGTTTTAGTTTCTGAAGGTATTGGGAGACAGGTGGGCTGATTTTATCAACTGCAGGTAATGGGACTTGTTTGTAGCTTCAGTTTGTTTGATTTATTACTGCATGTTTTATCATAGGATCGTGAGGACCAATACATATTCGCAATATTTCTTTCTTAATAAGTATTATAATAAACCAGACAAAAGAGAACGTAACTATTTAATCAAATGGACTGTAGGCAACTGTTAGACAATGTTTCTATTAAAACATATTCGTTTTACATGTATACAAGAAGCATATAATTAAATTAAACACTCTAATATATAGTAAGTTGAGGCTACTATTAACAACTATTAACAACAATCGGCTTACAAAAATACATTGCAATGGAAAAATAAATATCAACGTTGTTTATAACAATGTATTCATTGACTTGTATTAAACTTAAACAATTTTGGAAAGAAAAAGACTTATTTTAAGCTGCTTTTTTTTAAAACACATATGGGAAGTAAATCACACACTTAGATCAAGCTTATTTACTTTCTTTTGCACAATTCTTTTTTATTAAAATATATCATAAATTATTCCTTTATGTAACTTTGTATTTATTTATTTTTTTCTTGTATTTCTTTTATTTATTATGTTTTTAAATTTCTTCTTATGTGTGTTGTCAGACCTTATCAGGCATCACGTTCGTATCAACAATGTCAGTAAATTACACCTAACGGACACAACTGATAAAGTTTGACTTGGCAGGGCATACAACAAAGGCAGTTGTTCTTTTTATAGAAAGAGATATGCTATTGGTAACCCAAACTGCTGAGTAACTTAATATAGAACTGTGTATAGTATGCACCCTTTCACCAACCAAATGTGTTGAATTTCTATAACTTAGGAACAATGCACACATGCTTTGTGTCTTTGATATACAATACATTCTTTAAAGTTTTTTACTGGTGTTAACCTCTAAATTAAAATAGATGGACACTGCATTGACCGTCTGAGTTTTCACCATTCAAGTAAGACATCAAAACACAGAAAATAATAATATACACAGTAAGTTAGTTCAAAAATAATCTACCAGGATAAAAAAAGCATGCATGCTATTCAAACAAAAATACAAATAATGTGACATAGCCACATCACACAGTAATCGACCCATTTCATTACTCAATACATTTTACTGCACTTAATTTTTTATTTTTATATTAATTAATTAAATTATATTGCTTATCATGATACAAACAAAACAATACACTTTTGAATAATAGCTTTTCTACATGGAATATGTCATGTTTATCACATCCAAATTAGCCCTTAAATGCATACCGCTACCAGTGGCGTAGGCAGGGGGGGGGTGAGGGGGGGGGGGGGTAATAACCCCCCCCATAGACCCCTCGGTATATATAAAAAGTATGAGGGGGTGCAAATCGAAAGTTTGAGGTTGGGGGGGGGGGGGGTGCAAATCAAAAGTTTGAGGGGGGGGGGGGGGTGCAAATCGAAAGTTTTGTCCACAGGTAAAAATTGGAACCCCCCCTTGAGACGATCCTGGCTACGCCACTGACCGCTACAGACCTGCAACATACCAGTTACCTTCCCATTAAATATTAGCCTAAACATGTTTGATTCTGTGCATCACGTTGTTTGACTGCTACAATGTTAACCTACAGCTTGGGCATGTCTAAGTGACCTAGATTTGTTTTACCGCCTAGCCGATCTCAAATGTGTGCATGGTCACAAGGTTGTTTTTTTTCTCAGCATTTTTGGTTAGCGTTTCAAAGTTCATCAAAGTCAAATAAACTGGTTTTGGAATTTAAAAAAAAAAATATGTTTCTGACTACCTAAGGTATGTATTACATATTGTATGTGTTGTTTTGAAAATCAATTCATAATTTATTTATAAATCTTCACAAAACGTTGGTTGCAGTACTGCAACGTTATGCATGTTGACCTTTTTTTGCATTATTTTTTTTTTTACTTTATACATCAACATTAATGATTATATAGTATTTTGTTTGTCTTCTAGTTTCAACATAATCATTAAGAAATCAAAGGTGAATCAAGGTGAAGAATAATATGAAGTAGATACTCTTGGTGATCCAGAGTATCTTCCTGGATCTCCTGGACCATTGTGGACCCTGGATCTCCTGGACCAGTGTGGACCCTGGATCACCAGGACACGTGTGGGCCCTGGATATCCTGGACCATTGTGGACCCTGGATCTCCTGGACCAGTGTGGGCACCAAGTCTCGTGGATTTTAATTAAAGAACATGTTTATACTAAAAATATTTTTTTACTTGACTATACTCTTCATATACACATCAAAACAATATAAACATATTTTTTTCAATCATTATTAAAAAAGTAATTCATTTAAGGGTTAGATTTTCAATAACATGGATAGAGACCCGTATCATTCATCAGAATCTGCTACGTGCATATGGATAGGAGGGTAAGGCTGTTGATGTTGTTTATGAAACAAAGAGGGACAAACTCTATGACTTAAATAAGTAAAAAAGAGTGTCTCCAAGGATCGTGGACGATTCAGTGAAATAGAACCCACAGTCCACAACATCAATCTAATCAACCACCAAGAAGTGAAGACAGTTGGGGGGTTTGGCCAATACTCTAACAATGCGTATCTATGAAGTTATGTTTAGTGTTTGACTAAGATTTTACCGACTCAAAATAAACAACCCCATAGCTAATACTTATTTATGATTGATACACGTTTCAAAGATGCGTACATTATTGAATACTTAATAATACTAATCGCATTAAGAACCTTTTTAGTAATACTTTATTTGATCTCTAAGTAACAATGTGTGAACTAATCTGTAGTTATACACTCCGTTAAATGTAGTTGGTGAATGGTGAAAGGTTGCATACTATACACAGTTCTATATTTAGTTAGTCAGTAGTTTGTGTTTCCTTCATAAAATAAACTTCCTTTAGCGTATGTTCTGCCAAGCATAACCTTATCAGGACTGTCCGTTACGTGTATGTTACCGACATAGTTGACACGTTCGTAAGGCCTGACTGGGTCTAACAACACACATAAGAAGAAAATAAAGACATAATTTTAAAAAGCAGGAAAACAATGAAATAATTAAAAAAACTATTATAAAAAGGAATTTTGCGAACGATTTATTCATTCACAGTGTATAAAGTATTTGAGCTGACGTTCTCCTTCTGATTAATAATAATGTTTTAATAAAAGAACATACATATCAAAAAGAATTGTTCTGCACAGCAGTTGTGTTCCTCACGAGCCGATGCAGAAAAGTGTAATATTTAATTGAACAAACTGACGCTGTAAACTACATGTCTGAGCCTAAAAGCATGTCCCCATTACCTGCAGTCGATAGAACCAGAACAAGTGCCTCCACCCCCCCCCCCTCCGCCATACTTTCAGAAACTAAAACATAATCTTTTCAACACTCAGACAAAGTGTGGGAAGTTTTTCACTGTACGATAAAAAGAGACTGGTTCTTGTATGAAAGCTCTTGTATAAAACGTATAGGCTTATAGGTTGTATCTTACACTTGTTATTAATATAATACTAAAACTAAGGGCAACAGTAGTTTCTATATTAAACAAATAATTAGCGACGATTACCTTAACATTAAATAATATTTATTCAAGCGGCTATTACAAAATAGCCGATGCTGGGTGCTAGCTGTTTATTAAATACACGGTCACGGTTCTTTGATAGAGTTTTTTTTTTTTTTTTTTTTTTTTTATAAAGTCCACCGCCTAGTTCGCCTTATATGTTGCGCCGGCCCTGGACATAGTTTTCTCCCATCTCAAGCTTTAAATTTTCCAAGGGAAACAGCCTCGAAATGAATTTTTTTATTGATTGTTACAAGTAGCAAGTGCGTTTTAATTAAGTTTTCTTACCTGTTATAATCATGTTAGGTATAATAGCTTGTTGAACTTAGCAAAACATTAAACGAGTTTTTAATTTTTTTTTTGCAAATCATTGTTTTCTAAACTGTACTTTATTTTTTTTAAAGTAACTTTAATTACATACCACCAATATACACAAATACATGCTTTTTTTAAGTATTGCTAAAACAAACGTCTACACAAATGTTGATGATTCCTTCCCATCTTTTCTGTAATGCTAAGTAAGGGAAACAGCTTATACTGTTGATCAAAAACAAAAATCAAGGGCAACAAAATTCAACAGTTCTAAGTGTATAAAGGGAGTTGAAGATGCATATTTTATTAACTAAAAATTATGTGTCCTGTCACCCAAACCAAAAATATAGCGAATATAGCGAATAAGTGTTAGGAATATTTTTTTCAAGAGTTAAAAACGGCAGTAAAAAAAAGGTGTTTTGCCTGATAAATCACTTTGAAAAAGGAATAAAGCAGATGACAGATCATAAAATTAGATTTTATTTTTAAAACATTATTATTTGCCTCAGCTTCCTATTCTGGACTAAAGAGACGAAATATCAGACACAACTTTTAATATAAATATAAAAAAATAAACCATCGATATTACAAATCATGCCAGGTAAAGCAATACAAAAACTTATGCTAGAATATCGCTATAAAGGGAGATAACTAAAGCCAGGCTT
>NW_026733869.1:2500-78364 GCF_028476545.2 Physella acuta | reverse complement strand
GAGAGAGAGAGAGAGAGAAATAGAGAGAGAGAGAGAGAGAGAGAGAGGGAGAGAACGTAACAGTTTGGTTTTATAATAATTAGAAACAAAAAAGCATTAAAGCAGATGTAACGTAACATGACTTGAAAACCTGAACGCCATTAAGGCGAACATGCCCTGTACTGTGGTCTCCTGTGTTTGTAGTAGTTAGTAAAAAATACTTTTTTTTTTTCCTCTCGATAGCCTATTGTATAAGAGCTGGCTAGCTTAATTAATTCAGGTATGTAATTAACGCGGATTTTAAAAAAAAAACTGAAGGTGTTGGGGAGTAAAATACTAGACGAGCTTCTTCTAATCTTGTCCTGTGTACTGGTTTGGTGGTGGGGAGGGGGGGGGGGAGGGATATGTCCTGTCCTGGGGGGGGGGGGGGGGGGAAGGATATGTCCTGTCCTGGGGGGGGGGAGGGATATGTCCTGTCCTATGTACTAGTTGGGGGTGCGTGGATATGTCCTGTCCTGTATACTGGCTTGGGGGGGGATATGTCCTGTGTACTAGCTTGGGGGGTGGGGATATGTCCTGTCCTGTATACTGGCTTGGGGGGATATGTCCTGTCCTGTATACTGGCTTGGGGGGATAAGTCCTGTCCTGTATACTGGCTTGGGGTGGGGATATGTCCTGTCCTGTATACTGGCTTGGGGGGGATATGTCCTGTGTACTAGCTTGGGGGGTGGGGATATGTCCTGTCCTGTATACTGGCTTGGGGGGGATATGTCCTGTGTACTAGCTTGGGGGGTGGGGATATGTCCTGTCCTGTATACTGGCTTGGGGGGGGATATGTCCTGTCCTGTATACTGGCTTGGGGGTGGGGATATGTCCTGTCCTGTATACTGGCTTGGGGGGTGCGTGGATTGTCCTGTACTGTATACTGGCTTGGGGGTGGGGATATGTCCTGTCCTGTATACTGGCTTGGGGGTGGGGATATGTCCTGTCCTGTATACTGGCTTGGGGGTGGGGGTATGTCCTGTCCTGTATACTGGCTTGGGGGGTGGGGGTATGTCCTGTCCTGTGTACTGGCTTGGGTGGGGGTATGTCCTGTCCTGTATACTGGCTTGGGGTGGGGGGTATGTCTGTCCTGTATACTTGCTTGGGGTGGGGGTATATCCTGTCCTGTATCCTTGTTGGGGGGGGGGGATATTTCCTTTCCTGTGTACTGGTTTGAGGGGGCATTTGTTTTATTTGTTTCCTGTTATTTTTAAGGTTGGTGGGAGAGCAGAGGGCAGGACGGTGTGGTCGGTCGGTGGAGCAATAACTGCTAACTCGAAAAGTCCGAGCTCAGACCTTACTCTTTTTAAGCGATCTACATAAACATCACTCTTTTTAAACAATGCTTTACAAATTCCCGAAGGCCGTTTTTCCCAATGGTCACTTGCCCGAAGCGACAAATGCACGAATGGACACTTGCCCGAATGGGAGAATTGCCCGAATGGGAGAATTGCCCGAATGGGGAAAATAGCCCGAATGGACACTTGCCCGAGTGTAAACCGAAACCGAGTGGCGCTCATGTCCACTGCTGTAGTTCCACCAGTGGGTCCCACGGGCAATAGAGATGCAGAAGTCTCAGCGAAAACTTTTTTTTTTGTTTTTTTTTTTCAAAAAAAAGAAAAAAAAAAGGTGCCTACTTTAAAAAGGGGACGTAACTAAGTCGTGTTTTTCTTTTTGTATTTTAATTGTTGTCTCCCTGCCAAAAAAAAAAAGGATTATTCCTACGTGGCTTAGGCCATCACGTGATTTTACATACTGCATAAAGGGGGAAGGGGGCAGTTGAAATTTTCGGGGGGCGACTAAAATTTCCGGGGTTATGGGGGGGGGGGGGGCGGACACAGTTAAAAGTATATATATATATATATATATATATATATATATATATATATATATATATATATATATATATATATATATATATATATATATATATATATATATATATATATATATATTAGTGCTATATAATAAAATTCGAGAAAGTTTAGGGGAGATCACTCCCGGTTTATTTATTCTTTAAACGACTTTAAAAAAATATTGTTCAAAAATAAATCATTCCATGAGTTTTTTCCTTATTTTAGATCAATTTGTTTTTTCATTACTTGAATGTAATGGGAGCAGGACTTTAGCCCCACCTCCGTCAATTACCCCCGGACTATCCCCCCCCCCCCCCACGACCAGTAGCAATTACCCCGATGTAAATTACACCACGCCCCGTTATGGATAGGTTTCGGTTAGAGTCAAGGTTAGGGTTAGTGTTAGGGTCAGAATTAGGGTTTGATGTGGGTTTAGGGTTAGGGTAAGTGTTGATGTTGGAGTTGGGGATTGATTATAGGTTTGTGGTTGGGTTTTAGGGGTTAGGGTTAGAGGCGATGTTGGTCAGTATGCGGGGGAAGTGGGGGGGGGGGGGGGATATAGACTAAAGAGGGGTAACTAATAAGGGTGGGAGGCGTTGTAATATCCTAAACCCTCGTGGTGTGTACGGTATGTCTACAAGAACTAGTTGAAATTTTAAGGTGAGCGCCATCTTGATCAAAAGTTATTTCAATAAATAACTTTACACATTTAAAAAAAAAAAAAATTCAAATGTTCGTATAATGAAAGCAGTAGTTTAACTCTAACGCTGAATCCTGGTATGAGAATGAGATTCACGAAGTTAAAAAAAAAACTTGCATAATGAGAAACACCCTTCTAAAACCTAATGTATTCCCCCCCCCCCCCCCCCACCAGAAAAACAAAAACATATTCAAAACAAATGGCTGAATGGTGGGTAGAATTTATATAGAAATAATTTATACACACAGAAATGTAAATAGCGATATCCCAATGTAAGTTTAAATCTCGCGTGAGCAGTCTAGTATTCAGCACACGATTAATTGAAGCGATCTAACCTAACTTACCCTGACTTTCTACTCCAACACCTACACCTACACCTTCATCTACACCTACAACTTCATCTACACCTACACTTACACTAATACCTACACCTACATTTATCCGTTCATCGACACTCACACACACCCACACATACGTTCACCTACACTTACACCCACACCTATATCTACATCTACATCTACATCTACACCCACACCTACACTTACATCCACACCCACACTTACACCTCTCGTCTACACCCACGCCCTCACCTACATCTACTACACTTGCAACAGCACCTGCTGGGAAGGTGCTTGATGGTTAATGGTTAGGCTGTTGACCATTCTCTATGTTGAAACTATTTTTTGTATATTCTATATAGTGTATAATATACTCTAATTTATTCTGTAGTTCATTTTTTTTCTATGTTGTTCTGTAGTGGATATAATCTATTTTGTTCTGCAATGTTTATTTACTGTTTTAAATTCTATGTTTTTAATACAGTTTGTGGTATGTATAATCTTTTTTGTGTAAGTGTTTTCATGCAAAGTAAACGTGGGCACGAATCTGTCACCTCGAAATAAATAACACAACAACGTGCACTTGGCTGAATGGCTTCCACCTAATTTATTACAAAAACTGTCCTCATCGGTTTGGGTAAATACGAACCACGAGTCTCCATTACTTCTTTAGCCTTGAGCTGAGCATTGGGACAGATATTTTCCTGTCCCTTGTATTTAACTTACGACCTAGAGTGACAGTAGCTAGCATTTAAACTGATGCGCTTGGAAAGTCATGTGTTCTCACGAATATTTGGCAACAACGGATTTATTAGATTTGCATGCAGTACATGTCAAGACTGGTCACGTGGAAACAATTGTACTCTCAAACTGTGATCTCTGGACCACATATTTAACTTTATGAAATACTCCAGATTATTATTTAATTATTTGATTAAATGTTTTCCCCATTCCGTAATGAAAACGCAAAATAAACACCATTTTAGAACCGCTGTAAAATATTAAAACGGTGGAACTGAGAACGAGGTTCAGATCACATGTTCCCAGAAGGTAAATCACAGTTTGACAGGAGAAAAGCTTTCAAATGGGGGTAGTACCTTGCATCTGGACTCAAATCAGCCAGCTACAGCAACATTCGTCATCAGCCAGATACAGCCAGGATTTAGCAGAACTCATTTACCATAGAGATGGGATTCAAACAATCTGTTGTCTGCATGATTCTCGTCTTCACGCTGTGTCAAGCAGTGAGTATGCCTAATCGTGACAGACTCTGTGTGTATGCTAGTCGTCACTCACACTGTGAGTATGCTAGTCGTCACTCACACTGTGAGTATGCTACTCGTTACTTACCCTGTGAGTATGCTACTCGTTACTTACCCTGTGAGTATGCTACTCGTTACTTACCCTGTGAGTATGCTACTCGTTACTTACCCTGTGAGTATGCTACTCGTTACTTACCCTGTGAGTATGCTACTCGTTACTTACCCTGTGAGTATGCTACTCGTTACTTACCCTGTGAGTATGCTACTCGTTACTTACCCTGTGAGTATGCTACTCGTTACTTACCCTGTGAGTATGCTACTCGTTACTTACCCTGTGAGTATGCTACTCGTTACTTACCCTGTGAGTATGCTACTCGTTAATTACCCTGTGAGTATGCTGGTCGTTAATTACCCTGTGAGTATGCTGGTCGTTACTTACCCTGTAAGTATACTAGTTAATAATTATTCTGTAAGTATACTATACGTGAATTACTCTGTAAGTATACTAGTCGTAAATTACGAATTGTGAGTATGCTAGTCCTGCCTCACTCTGTGAGTATGCTAGTCGTTAATTACCCTGTGAGTATGCTAGTCGTGACTCACCCTGTGAGTATACCTAGTCGTAAATTACTCTGTGAGTATGCTACTCGTTAATTACCCTGTGAGTATGCTAGTCGTGACTCACCCTGTGAGTATGCTAGTTGATAATTATTCTGTAAGTATGCTAGTCGTGACTCACTCAGTGAGTATGCTACTCGTTACTTACCCTGTGAGTATGCTACTCGTGACTCACCCTATGAGTATGCTAGTTGATAATTACTCTGTAAGTATGCTAGTCGTGACTCACTCAGTGAGTATGCTACTCGTTACTTACCCTGTGAGTATGCTACTCGTGACTCACCCTATGAGTATGCTAGTTGATAATTACTCTGTAAGTATGCTAGTCGTGACTCACTCAGTGAGTATGCTACTCGTTACTTACCCTGTGAGTATGCTACTCGTGACTCACCCTATGAGTATGCTAGTTGATAATTACTCTGTAAGTATGCTAGTCGTGACTCACCCTGTGAGTATGCTAGTCGTGACTCACTCAGTAATTAAGCTAGTCCACTCTGTGAGAATCAATCTTTTGCTCCACGATTTTAACAGAAGTCATGCATGTCTGTTACTCACGTTAGTGAAGTAACCGTGACTAGGCATAGTTCTATTCACACTATCCACTCATAGATTACAAAAAAAAACCCAGATGAACTCTACTTCATCTGCCCTACTGACCGTAAGGCTAGAAAAGAGTCCCCTTAATTTCTATTTATTAAAGAATTAATGGAAATTACATTTCGTTTTCAAAAAGAGCCATAGGTTATTGCCCTTCATTACCACACAACTGTAAGCAAAGGTAATTGTTGTTTTTGGGCCAGATCTCAAGACATTTCATTACCACAAATCTGTAAGCAGAAAGGCATTTGATTACCTCTCCTCTGTAAGCAGGTATTCTTTTCTTTTTATGTCGCCTACAAGCTACATGTTTTTGTATTCTCTCTTTTTTCTTTTACTTTCAGATGGTTGTCCCGGAAAGAGCCGACATTGTCAAGAAAGGTCCTACGTGGGATACGGCAGGTAACATTAGTACCTTTCACTTGAGTCTTTCAATACATCAATTAAAACATAGGTTTTGATGCTGAAAGATGTTGTCTACGTCACTTCTACCCCTGCCACTGCATCGATGATCCATAACAAGATTTCAAGACGATCACTATAATAGTTCTATCTACAACAACATGGACTATCTATATAAATCTCTCTAGATCTATCTAGAACAACATGGACTATCCCTATAAATCTCTCTATCTAGAACAACATGGACTATCTATATAAATCTCTCTAGATCTATCTAGAACAACATGGACTATCTCTATAAATCTCTCTAGATCTATCTAGAACAACATGGACTATCTCTATAAATCTCTCTAGATCTATCTAGAACAACATGGACTATCTCTATAAATCTCTCTAGATCTATCTAGAACAACATGGACTATCCCTATAAATCTCTCTATCTACAGCAACATGGACTATCCCTATAATCCATCTTCAATAGCAACTTGGACGAACCCTATAATCTCTCTATAACAACATAGATAATTACTAAAATCTCGCCATAACACCATGGACGATGATCTAACAGGCACACGAAAATATGTTCTAATAATTTTATTATTTCAGATGGTTTTCCACTCGGAACAGAAGGGGGGCTAAGTAAACCCAGATCCAAAAGATGGGGATTTGTAAGTATTTAAAAAAAATGTTATCCATAGATGTTTAGACATTCAATATTTACTATGTATACTGATCAATAAACTGATTTGATGTATTATTTTTTTCTAAGACAAAAGATTTTGTTTTTTGTTTTTCAGGAAATCCCACTACCAAACCCTCTGCCTGGTATGCTGCCGTGCAAGTTGTATATATATATATATATATATATATATATATATATATATATATATATATATATATATATATATATATATATATATATATATATATATATATATATATATATATATATATATATATATATATATATATATAAGGAATATAGTTGTTTTTTAATCAATATATGCATAAAATAACAAGCAATAATGTATATTATATCTTCGAACCATACACAATATTTGCCTCCATCAGGAATATATTCTTTTTTTTTTTACTTTTCTTTCAGGTTTCAGTTGCAAATGGGTCAATGGAAAACTTACATGCACTACCTCGAGACAATGAGAAAAGGCATAGCTTGAAGACAACTCTATCTGAACATAAACAGATTTTTTTTTATTTATCATGAAAAATGTATTCAGAATTTTAAAAACATTAAATATTTAAACTTTTAAGGTATTCCTATTATTACTTATTGTGACTGTTCGAAGTGTGTGTTTCCATGTTTGTTCTGATATTAATTTTTTTGTGAGAATTGTCGCATGTATTTATCTGCAAATGACTGCTAATACAAGTTAATGCAAAAAAATGCATACATATGTTTTTTGACTATACTTATAAAAGTAGGGCTCCTAAAGATGTAGAAAATTAATGTAATTAAAATATAACTTTGAAAATCAATGTTTTTCTACCCATAGTATATCATACATAATACTCTAAAGGCTTATACATGTTTTAAAATATTTCTGCTACCTATGCTTTTTCCTTGATTCAATGGACGAAAAATAAAAATGTTTCGCTTTATCTCCAATAATGTGGTTCCTAAACATTTAAAATACGTTTGAGCGCTAATTGACTTAAGTGTTACATTTTGAGTTCCATAATTAAGTAGGTCTAATGAAATTAAAAGTCTCCAAACAAGTATTGAGTCACTCATTAACACAGCTTATAATAATTATTTATTTCAAAGTTGTCACTTCAAATGTCACTTCATCATATTTTCAAAGTGTGAGTCAATTTATCAAAATAAACAAAGGGGGATTGTTACCATTGAAAATTCTTATAAAATAGATGGGTATATCCCGAGTTCGAAACCACGGGCAGATGAGGCTCGACAATTGGGGACAGCAATTCTCCTAAAAGAGTCAACTAACTAAAAAATCAAACAACTGCTGCCTTGTATTTTGACCTTGGTTGGGCATAGGCTATGGAAGTAAATCTAAAAAGAAAAGAAAAATGGCCTAGATGGCGCATAACAAGTTGACACGTAATACTTAATTGTGTTTGGAGGGAATCTTTTCCAAAACTAAAATTTAGAACGAAAGAAAAGAAATATGGTCAATTTTTCTTCCAGACTTTCATCTCCGAGGGGTAGGTGTGGGGGGGGGGGGGGATAATTGAAATTTTCAGGGAAGGGGGGAATAATTTCGTGGGGGGGGGGGGAGAGAAACAGTTTTAAAAGTATTTATTTTCAATAAAAATTCTATTTCGTTGGGGGGGGGGGGGGGGGCAGATGCCTGGAAGAAACACTGAATATAAACTAGTTCTGTCGATCAGTCGACAACAAGAAAAAAAAAAACTTCAACTGCCTCTCGTGATTTCTGTCACACATTTAGACATGTGATATCTCACCGTGGCTTTTTTGTGTGCACTGATATTTGTAGTAACAACTTCATAATAAAGTAACACATACACACATTTTATATACTTATATAATTGTTAGAAATCGCTTTTCAGACAGAAAATTTAATTTTTTTTTTTTTAAAATGTAAAATTTGTGATACGTGTTAACTGTATGTTATTAAGGTAGTTTATAACGGTTTAGAAATAGACCATTTTTTTAAAAAAATATCTCTCTAAAATTTTCTTGAAAAGAAGACAATGTTCAATTTTTATTGCTTTAAATAGAGAAATAATTTATACGAGCCGACCCGCGGCATATCATACGCCGCTATTTAGTTGTTCTTTTTTCTACTTTTCGGTTATTCATAATTTGTGAATTCGACACTACCAACGCTGCCACTGAAAATATTTCTTTAAAACACTATAAGTAGCTCGTTAAGGACGATACCCCCCTCCCTCCATCCCCCCCCCCCCTCCGTTAAAGTAAACTCCACTTAGTCCCCCATCCCCCCCCCCCCCCTACGTTTAAAATCGTTTCAAACTAAATTATCTACCCCTAGTAGTCGTTACCAAACCCGGCTCTGTTTGTAAACATTTAGAGTGAACCACAGCTCACCAGACCATGTAGGGGTGGGGTGGTAGGGAGCGCGTTTACAGCTTGTTTTCTAGCTTCTCCCAGAAGAGAATTATTTATATAGATTTTTCTTAACTAATTAAATAAACGCAACAAAATGAATTATTAAAGGGAGATAACAGTTTTAAAAAAAATATTGTACGGTAAAAAAATCACTTTTGTTTAACTTTGATCTTCTTGCTATTTATGTGTTCTTGAAGAAAACTTTTATGAATCACAACCCCATGCGACGGTAAAATAAAGAAAAAATAATGAAGTTTTACTCCAAGTTACCGACACATTTATAAAAATCCAACTTATGGAGAGTTCATCACCAAAATTTAAAAAAAAATTATAAAGAAATATGAAAGTAGGATTTTAGTCCACACAAGTTTTGACACGTATCATCCATGAGTGAAAAATAAATAATTTCAAGAAACCATTAAAAATTTCAAACTTTTACCTTAGTATATAAACAAAATTATTTTTACCATGGGAAAACAAAGTAAAACAGCCCTTTAAAAAATGTGTTCCATAGAGCATTAAATTTGAATGTTCATTTACAAAATCTCATACGTCTCCAGTTAGAGCATATGATTGTATTGAATTGTAAACAAAGATGGTTTAAAGATTAGGCTTATTGTTTCTACCGTAACTCATTACGAATTGGATTTGATTGTAGTTTTAATCCACTCTACCCAGGCATACACTGAAACCAAGCCAGAAGGTAACTCACTCTCTGCACAACGAAATGACGTAGACGTTACGCCGACGATAAAATATTTCCCATTTGCCTTACAAATCATTGGGCCCCCTGAATCACCAGAACATGTCCCTTGGCCTTGCTCCTCATCGGCACAAAACAAATATTCTGTGTGGTTAAAACGAGAAATATAGCGAAGAAAAAACCTGCAAAGTTTATAATCCATGGGGTTGGATTTGATTTGCATCAAGTTTTTAGAACCTTCTCCCTCAGGAGCGGTTGCTCCAAATCCAATACTAAAACAATTTTTGGACTTGCTCATGTCCTCCTCGGGCAAGCAGACCGGCCTGATTGCGTCAGAGAAGACTATAGGAGATTCAAGCTTGAGAAGCAGGATATCATTGTAACCAATTCCATCTTTAACATAAAATTTTGTAAAACGCTTCTCAGCTTTTATAGGTTTTGCCGTGTCCACTTGCGTTATGTCATTTAATCCAAAATAAACCATGATAGTAGAGTTCTGTGAAATCATACAGTGCCCAGCTGTCAGGATCCACCACTCGGAGAGAATTGAACCTCCACACATCGCAGTTCCATCAGAGACATGTGTCAGGAGATAGACGTACCACGGCCAAGCATTCTCTGGAGCTTCCTCGCCCCTAACAACGGTCTGCGACTGGTCAACAAGAGTCTGACCACACAAGGAACTTTGTTCAAGTTTGTTGTTTGGGTCGGGTTTATGGACGTTGGTGTTGTTCACACCTTCTAGGATACTCTTAAACCTAGCTTGGAATTCTTCCATATCGAAGGAAACTTTTTCCAGTGTACAGACATTTTTGGTGATACCTTGAACGCCGAGATCCCCCGTCAACAGGACCAGCCAAACCAACACCTGTAACAGAAACATCAAGTATTATATTGTATGAGTTACTGCTGGTTTATGGACTTTTTTTACAAGGGCGAAAACAAACCTCTAGTACCGACATACATGACGTAAGAACACATAACCTGCTAAAGGTGAAATTGGATAAATATATAACAGGAATTCATGACCTAACAGACACTAGTTGTTGTGTTCGTACACCCCTTAACCCATGGGTTCCCAAACTGAGCTTTCTGGGGGGGGGGGGGTTGTTGCGAACTGGTAGACTAAAGCCTAGCTTTATTAACATCACTGGAAGTGCAAATGGAATAGAGAAGAAACAATGCGTATTGTTCAAAGTTGTTCTCAGTCATGAGTCTTTGAAAATTTGTTGCACCTTTACTGCCCTGGAATCCGCAAGAATTAATTTGACGATCTTCAACATGCAGGATTTGACGAAATTTTCTCCCGCTGTGTTGTTTTTGCTAGTCAATTTCTAATGCGACGTCATATGATGCTTGCACTATGTTTTCTTGGTGAAAACTTCATGTTCGACCAAGTCTATAGTGTTTACATCTAGCTTCATGCCGACGAAAGAATTCCATTTCTTTTTGGTGTGTTCCGAATGACTCGTCTCAAAGTGACGCTTTAGTTTTGAAGGTTATTTGAAACTGCATGATTAAAATGGGAAAGCAGCTGTGGGTTGTTTTTTTTTTTTACTTATGAAGCGCAATCTATGTTTGGGTCAAAAACTGGCTTTCAGAAAAAAGTAATAAATTTAGCTCCCTAATCAAAGGGAATCCACTGCATGATTCACCGGTATGCCCTCGTCAGCTAGACTGCCTAAACACCCGTCTGTTTAAAGAACTGTGCAAAGAGTAGTTGCAGAGAGAATCATACCTAGCAGATATTTTCGAACATCAACATACAAAATGAATGAATATTATCTTTTTTCATGATAACCTCGGGGCATTTTTATCAAAGCTGCTAAATTGGCGAAGAAGAAAAAAAGTCTTGGAAATATTGCCACGTTTGAGAAATTCTGGGCATCTTTAATCTCTTAAAAAAATTCATAAAAAACGTTTTAATAACAAGCTTTTATGTAATGATGCACTAAAAAGTAGAAAATAAATTATACACTACTATTTAAATTACTATAAAGAAAAGCGTGGGTCTCTTCTCAAATATTAGTAAAGGTATCCAATAGGTACTAAAGTACTAAAGTGACCCACGCTTTTCTTTATAGTAATTTAAATAGTAGTGTATAATTTATTTTCTACTTTTTAGTGCATCATTACATAAAAGCTTGTTATTAAAACGTTTTTTTATGAATTTTTTTCAGTACTTTACATGTTTTATTTACAATCGTGTTACATGACTAAAAACCATTGCGCGCCTACTGAACGTGATAGCGCGCCTACTGAAGGTGATGGCGCAGCTATTGAAAGTGATGACGCGTGTGGTGTGGTTGGATTGACATGCCTACTAATTCGGTCCGAATTTTAAGGGCAGGTTAACCCCCCCCCCCCCCCCCCCCCAAAATACATATTTAAGTCAGAAATGTTGATTTTTGAAAATCTATTGTTTCTGAAACTACATTCAATTCTGAACATTTTTGTATAATCATTTTGCAGAATTTCTTATTGCTAGTATTTTTTATAATTTTTTAATTAATGAGACTAATGACGTAATTGACCTATATTAAGCAACATTTAGCAACATAAAAATTAAAAACTAACTAAAATAGATGTTCGTATTGCTGAGTAAGAGGCCCCAGATGCAATTTATGTAACTGGTCGGTTTTAAAAATGACTTATTTGGTATAAGTTTCGCTTTTTCTCGTTTTTTTTCAAATTTAGTATATTTTTCACTATTTAGCGTTTTTCTCAAAATGTTACTTTTCAACAAAATAGTACCAGTTAAATCACTATAACTCAAAAACTACTTGAGATATTTAGCTGAAATTTTGCACACATGTTTACTAAACACTGCTTGTAAAGGTGAACTAAAAGAATTTCTATATCTTTGACACTTCTCATTTTATTAAAAAAAAGCTAAGTCTACTCCCTACTTTTTGGAAAAAATGTAGGTCTCACATTTAAAAAATTTGGCTAAAATCCATTTTTTATTATTTTCTAATTGTTTTAGTTCAACTTTTTTGTAATTGCGTATATTATACAACATTAAAGATTTGTGTTATTCTGACAAACAGAAGCTGAGTTATTGTGATTTCAATGAGAGCTAATTTTGAGCTATTTTACCCGAAAAATGACACTTTTTAGAAAATATTTTCACAAAACCATAACTTTTTAGTGATTTTTTTGCATTTTTTTCATATACTATGCTAGTTACAACTTCCTTATCACTCAAAAAAGTCCTAACACCTAAATTTCAATTTGGGGGTTTAACCTGCCCTTAATTAATTCATACAAAATTAATTAGGCATCCGATTAAGTCAAATTTAGTTTCAGATTGCATTGTCTTCATGTCTTGACCCACGTGCCAACTGTGAATCGTGTCGGTCAAGTAGAAGTGTCCGAATTTTCACTCCAGCGTTTCGATCTAGACTTACGACTGACGACTGGCGACTGACGACTGGCGACAGACAGAGGAAGTGAGTTAAATAAAAGCTTGTAAAAACGAACTGCGGCGTTCATTCCCTGAGCTAAAAGAAGAAGAATCCGCATTGACACGTTACCCATTCTCTGCTTCCTTTGATGTTGTTAGCATTCCCGAAGAATTGCTAGAAGAATTCTTAAACTTGTGGACTGATTCCGCGTCAGATAAAAAACTTCTCGCCCATTTTTACTTTCTCGTATACAGAGTATAGAGAAAGTATTGTAATCGTACACAAAAATCACTTAAAATTTTGACAGTTTTGACCGTATTACACCTCAGTCTTTCATCACATCCGAAGTATAGTGGTTTTATGCGTAATCCAGTCTGAAAAACTGGGCTTTGCAATTCTGTCCGTATGTCTGAGTGTCTGTGTGTCTGTCCGTGTGTAAACACGATAAACGTTACAGCTAGGTTGATGAAATTTCATATATAAGTATTTCATCTAAATCGTAGATTCTGATCAATTTTTGAGCGATTTCCGATAATCGGAAGTGGTACCTTTTTTACTTTGAATTTTTCAAAAGCTTATAACTTGAGTACTATTTCAGATAGATAAATGAAATTTCAGATGTAAGTGAAATATCTAATTCTCTACCTTCTGTCAAATTTTGAGTAATTTCCGTTGACCGAAAGCACAAATTTACGCTATTTCCGATTTTTCAAAAACAAAACGCATGTAAATTTATAAAGTACTCATAATATTGCGCACTATTATGCACATTTTGTTTTGGCGTTCGCTTGGTGCGCAATTCTTTTTTCTATGAGATTCTATTCTATTTTTAAAAGTTTAAGTAATTAAAAATCATGTCTATATTCCAAGTTATATAAGAATATTCGAGAAAGTTTAGGGGAGATCACTCCCGGTTTATTGGTTTAGTATGCCCAATTTATAACCAAACGTGAAATTGAGCGAGCTTTTAGTTTCTTTGGTATCTACATATCTTTGCGAGAATAGATCTTCAACACTTTTCAATTGAAACAAAACAAAGAAATAAATTGACTTATATTATAAGATATATCTAGGTAATCAGGTCCACACTTTAAGTTAAGAGACATCCGTTTATGACATCCACATGAAAAGGGGAGTGATGAATGGTGTGGGGGGAGGTGAGTGGGGAGAGTGAAGAGTATTTTGGGGAGAAGGAAGTAGAGAGAAGCGGGATACGGCTGGAGTTTGGGTAAAAGAACAGGGATTCATATGGGGTTAAAAGGCTATAAAGGATGGGATAGGTAATATGGGATATTGATTTGTGTTGTGCAGTGCAAATGATAGACCGTTTCCAAAGTGGAAACTGGGTTGTCTAGTTTAGCTTAACATTGGTCCTTAAGGACTTCACATTTTTATGAGATTTTCGGGCATCGTAGAGGTGGGGGAGGGGTGGTGGGGCAGTTCAGTGTGACGTTAAACAGATGAGTTTTTGAAAAACATCTAAATCTCGTAAAATTTTACCTACTTATTATTTTTCAATATATTTTACTTGTTGAAAATTTTAATGAAAATCGATCACGTAATCTAACATTGACCAGAATTTTGAGTATTAAATAGTTTTTAAAAATCAACCTATGCACAGGTGCGTTTATAATATTATTTGAATATTTTCGTTTCAGATGAAGCAAAACAATATTTTTTGGCAAAATCAACAAGCCTGGTAATACGGAAGGGAAATGTAGACCCTATGCATAGAAATCAAGAGAAGGGGGGAGTAATGTAATTTTAAAGGGGGGGGAGGGGGTGTCTAAGGTGAAAGGGGCGTAAAAATCGGCAAAAAAGGTGACTAGAACATACCTTGGGTGTGTGCTTAAAAATGTAGAACATTGCTATTTTGTCTTGTGTCTTTACATCATTTACACATCCTGACCAAGTTCTGTGAAAACAATAAAATCCAGTGAATAGACTTTCAGACTTGTCTCACTTGACTTTTTGTGTGATTTACCGTTCCGTGTATTGTGCTACTTTACATTGTTGATAGTATAACTCTTTCAGATGATGTAATCGCTCCGATTAGCTATTTCCTCGTTCCGAAAAGCCTGGTATGTCGGACTCCCGATTCCCCGGCATTATAGAGTGGGGGAGTTGAGGTGCAAGACTGCCGGGAACCAAAAGGGGTCTGCTCTCGACCCTAACCAGATATTTTGACTTTAAGCTGCGGCCTTCACGTGGCTTCGGAAGAGTGCCATCAGTCGGACCAAGCCAGAGGCGTAGCGACCCTTCCCGGCGCCCGGGGACAAACTTTTCGATTTGCACTCCCCCCCCCCCTCAAGATTTCGATTTGCACCCCCCCTCCCCTCAAGATTTAGATTCATCCCCCCCTCAAACTTTCGATTTGCACCCCCCTCAAGATTCCGATTTGCACCCCCCTCAATCTTTCGATTTGCACCCCACCCCTCAAAATTTTGATTTGCACACCCCTCAAATTTTCAATTGTTTTACCCATTTTGGCACCCCCTAAGGTCGGCGCCCGGGGACATATGCCCCCCCCCCCCCCCCCCGCTACGCTACTGGACTAAGCTCATGATCCCCTAGTGGGTGCGGAATGGCTAGTGGCAGCTAACAGCAGCTAGAGGCTTTTAATCTGGCCGAACGCCCCCCCCCCCCCCCACAATCAAGCTGGGTATCAGGCGGTAGGACGACGTCCCGTGTCTGGTGGGTGGGGAAGGAAAGCCCGGTGAGAACCGACGGAGAAGCGACCGATGTGTAGCGATCTAACCGACACTAAACGACTTGCTACTACCACCATGTGTCGGAGTTTGCTACACTGAGGCGTGCCTGGCAAATTGGAGCCCGACAGTTTGCTACACTGAGGCCTGCCTGGCTAATGGAAGTCAACTTCTGAGCCGGTTTCCGTATAGAGAGAGAACTATTTCCTCGAAATGTAAAAGTTTATAATTGAAACATAAATCTAATAGTTAGAATGATGTTACGATAATTAATTGTAGTGCATCATCATGTCATCATCTTTTCCAGTTCGTGCCCAAAACACATGAGGCAGATAAGGTACAGTTCATCTGTTTCAGAGCATTCGGTATATGAAAGGAAAGTGGTCAGCACTGTGCCCAGCGGCCCATGTTTTCCCTACCATGAGTTATGTACCCATCAAGGTTGGGTGGACTCATGGCCAATCTACTGACTTGAACCCGGATTCGAACTCGAGACTTTCGGGTTAGCAGTCTACCTGGGCCAAAGCGCCCCAATTATATTGAATACGGCATGAAATACATAAGGAAATAAACAACAATTTAAACGGTGTCTACTAACGTAAAACTTCAGGTAAAAATTTTGATTTAGATCTAGCTGTATCTAAATAGAAAGTAGCGAAAACTATTTTCAATTTTTCTGCAATGGCAACTTTTATATTATTGATTCGTAAAACTTAAAACTTTACATTTCTGATTTCTGATCCATGTCAACTATAATGATCGTAAGTACGTCATTGACACAGTGGAGTCCATTTTATCTGACCATTTAACCTTTTTTTAAAAGTAATCTAGTATCCAGATCTATCTAGATCTAGTGGTCTCTGTCCATCTGCACTCACGCAGCGGAACTCTATTCGGCGCTTTTTAATTACCGTTTCACATACAAACAAACCGGAAGTATCATGAAACTGCATCCATTCTACTATAATGTCGTAGATATCTATATGAGTCATGTTTTTATACGCATAGCATTGGAGATAATTTAAATCCCGGCTGTGAACCTCCTTTTGCTCAAGCCAATCACTTTTACATAGCCAATTTATAACTCCAAATAAAGTAAAATACTTTTATAAAAATATTTTTATATCAACGCATAATAGAGGATGTACTTACTTATTGTAGTTTTGTTTTCAACTAATGCAAGAAAGTAATGTGTTAAATGGTGCGGTAATTTTATTTTAAAAGTTGCACACTTTTCGAGATTTCTTTGACATTACAGAGCATTGATGTTATGAAACTAGGTAAAACCTTAGTTTAGCGTATGAAATGATCTAGTATTTTTCGATAAGTTTCGTATATGTATGGTACGGGTAAACCATGTTTTATTTTACCATTAAAATATGAATAATGTCGATCTTAGTAAATTATTGTTTTAATTTTTTTAGTTTAATCAACATAGAGAAATTGGAATAATTGGGATATAATAATAGGTTTAAATTAGTAAATCTAAAAATATATAAATAATAAAGTCAAATGCAGTAATCAGTTTAATGTTTTTGACTTGCAGAGGATTTGCGATAATCAATTAACTAGATCTACTTAGCTTCTTGGCCTAAGTAAAAATAATTACGGACATAGTAAAAATGACTAGAACAATGTTTAGTAGCAGAAATATTTAGCAGAAACACTTTAAAAAGACTTAACAGTTAGCAATAAAAATCAATCCATCCAAATTTTAAGCGTTCTATATCTTCTCTATACTACTAAAATTCAACTTTGTGTATATGTTTAAATATTTATTTGTTTGTCTGATTTACTACTGGAGAGAATCTGCCATATGTATAGACCTGTAAAATAGTAGAGAACGATTTTTCTTTTCAGACAGACTGTTAATCACAAATTTATTTAAAGACCTTAATTAATTAATTGATTTATTCATTTGGTAGATTAACCACATTAATTTTAAAAGTTTCAAACAATAGCTTTATTTTGACTGAATAGCGACGTCCAATTATTTGTTTACTTTTTACTACAATCAAATGGCGGCTTCTGTCGAAGAAGATTGTGTTCCCATTCCAATGTTTAACGCGTTCTAAAGCTAATTTTCTGTCGGCTATAACTTTAACAATACGTCCGTTTGCTGTATTTATTACGTTCCAACACTTATATCAATTTTCAACTGTCTTTTTCATTTAGTTTTACACTAAATTTCTCTAGCTCTACAATCTGTCCAAAAAAGTTATTTATAGATCTAAATATCAGGTGGCCAAGAAAGTTTTTTTATAGATCTAGATCTAGAATAGGTCAAACCAAAGATTAATTACATAAAAATACAATCCATTTTATAATCATAATACATTTTTTAGTCATAAAATACTTGATATAAATCTTTGAGATTAATAGTGCGCAATATTATTAGTACTTTATAAATTTACATGCGTTTTTTGAGAAATCGGAAATAGCGTAAATTTGTACTTCCGGTCAACGGAAATTACTCAAAATTTGATAGAAGGTAGAAATATAGATCTTTTACTTACATGTGAAATTTCATTTATCTATCTGAAATAGTACTCAAGTAAGTATAACGAAGTTAAAAGTTTCACAAACAGGTATCAAGTCACTCAATATAACACATCTAAAAATATTAATTTCTTTCAAAGTTATCACATCAAATGGCCTCATCATATTTTCAAAATGTGAGCCAACCATAGCCAATTTATCAAAATAAACAAAGGGCGATTTTTAACATTGAAAAATCTTATAAAATAGATGTGTATACCCCGAGATCGAACCCACAGACAGATGAGGCTCGACAACTTGGGACAGCAACTTTTCTAGGAGAGACAACTCCAAAATCAAACAACTGCTGTCTTGAAGTTTGTTCTTGGTTGGACAAAGACTATGGAAGCAAATCCAAAAAGAAAAGAAGGCTAAAATAAAGTCAACGGACTGCATGGCGCAAAACAATGTGACATGTAGAAGTTAATTGTGTAGGAGGGAATTTCTTGCACCACTACAAATTAAGAACGAAAGAGAAGAAATATGGTATAGTGGATAGAAACTTGATCTGTCGAGGACTAGAGAAAAAAAAAGCTCAACTGTCTCGTGTGTTTTCTGCCAAATATTTAGACAAGAGATATCTCACCAATGCTTTTTTTGTGTGCACTGATATTGGTAGTAATTACCTCATCATAAAGTAACACATACACAATTTTTTACCCTTATGTAGTTGTTAGAACTAAAAAAAATAAAAGTTTTAAGAAAAGTAAAATTTGTGATAATGAAGGTAGTTTATAACGGTTTAGAATTAGTCAATTTTCCAATTCATTACATCTCTAAAGATTAATTCAAAACGAAGACAATATTCAATTTTTTATTGCTTTAAATAGAGAAACAATATATATTTTTTCTAAGCTAATTAAATAAACGCAACAAAATTAATTATAAAATAAAACAAGGGAGATAACAGTTTTTTTAAATACAATTATTGTACGGTAACAACAAATACACTTTTGTTTAACTTTGATCTTCTTTCAAATCATAAGTTCTTGAAGGAAAGTTTAAAGAAACACAAACCCATGCAACAGTAAAAAAAAAACAACAAACAACCGGGAGTGATCTCCCCTAAACTTTCTCGAATATTTTTATATAAAATAACAGGGGATGGGAACTCGGGCTATAGACATGATTTTTAATCCATTTTAAATACTTAAAGTTTTAAAAATAAAATAAAATCTCGTAGACAAAAGAATTGCACACCGAGTGAACGCTAAATAAAAAAGTGCATAATAGTGCGCAATATTATTAGTACTTTAAAAATTTACATTAGTTTTTTGAGAAATCGGAAGTAGCGTAAATTACTACTTCCGGTCAACTCAAAATTTAACAGAAGGTAGAGAATTAGATCTTTTACTTACATGTGAAATTTCATTTATCTATCTGAAATAGTACTCAAGTTATAGGCTTTTGAAAAATTCAAAGTAGGAAAAGTACCACTTCCGGTTATAGGAAATCGCTCAAAAGCTGATACGGATCTACAATTTTGATAAAATACTTATATATGAAATTTCATCAACCTAGCTGCAACGGTACTCAAGTTATCGTGTTTACACACGGACAGACAGACAGAAAGACACACAGACATACGGACAAGATTGCATAATTATGTTGTTCCGTATCAGTGAGGTGTAAAACGTCGAGATTTGTAAAAATCTCGATTTTTTTTTTGCACGATTACAAGACTTTCTCTATACTTCGTATATATGAGAAAGTAAAAAGAAAAATAATGTACAGTTTTGCTCCAAGCTACCGACACATTTAAAAAACTCCAACTTACGCAGAGTGCATCACCAAAATTGAGAAAATTTAGAGAGATATATTAAAGTAGGATTTTAGTCCACACAATTTTTTTGACACGTATCACACATGAGTGGAAAATAAAGATCTTTACGAAACCCTTGCAAAGTTTAAATTTTTTACCTTAGTTACTAAACAAAATTATGTTTACCATGGGAAAACAAAGTAAAACAGCCCTTTGAAAAATGTGTTCCATAGAGCATTAAATTTGAATGTTCATTTACAAAATCTCATACGCCTCAAGTTAGAGCATATGAATGTAATAAATTGTAAACAAATTTGGTTTAAAGATTGGGCTTAATGTTTCTACCGTAACTCATTAGGAATTGGATTTGATTGTGGTTTTAATCCATCTATCCAGGCATACACTGATACCAAGCCAGAAGGTAACTCACTCTGTGCACAACGATATGACGAAGACGTTACTCCAACGATAAAATATCTTCCATTTGCCTTACAATTCATTGGGCCCCCTGAATCACCAGAACATGTCCCTTGGCCTTGCTCCTGATCGGAACAAAACAAATATTATGTATGGCTAAACTTAGCAAGATAGCGAAGGAAAAACCTGCAAAGTTTATAATCCATGGGGTTGGATTTGATTTGCATCAAGTTTTTAGAACCTTCTCCCTCAGGAGCGGTTGCTCCAAATCCAATACTAAAACAATTTTTGGACTTGCTCATGTCCTCCTCGGGCAAGCAGACCGGCCTGATTATGTCAGAGAAGGCTATAGGAGATTCCAGCTTGAGAAGCAGGATATCATTGTAAAGAATCCCATCTTTAACATAACATTTTGTAAAACGCTTCTCAGCTTTTATAGGTTTTGTAGTGTCCAATTGTGCCATGTCATTTAATCCAAAATAAACAATGATAGTAGAATTCCATGTTATCATACAATGCCCGGCTGTCAGGATCCACCACTCGGAGAGAATTGAACCCCCACAACCCCCAGATTCATCAGAATCATGTGCCAGGAGAAAGACATACCACGGCCAAGCATTCTCAGGAGCTTCCTCACCATTAACAACGGTCTGCGACTGGTCAACAAGAGTCTGACCACACAAGGAACTTTGTTGAAGTTTGTTGTTTGGGTCGGGTTTATGGACGTTGGTGTGGTTCACACCTTCCAGGATACTCTTCAGCTTAGCTTGGTATTCTTCCATAGTGACGGGAAGTTTTTCCATTGTGCAGACATTTTTAGTGATACCTTGAACGCCAAGATGCCCAGTCAACAGAACCACCCAAACCAACACCTGTAACAGAAACATCAAGTATTATATTGTATGAGTTACTGCTGGTTTATTGACTTTTTTTACAAGGGCGAAAACAAACTTCTGGAACAAACAATAGAACACCTACATAAGGAGAAATTTGATAAATATATAACAGAAATTCATGACCTAACAGACATCAGTTAATGTGTTCGTACACTAAAACTTTCACTTAAAAAAATAATAAGATGGCACCTGATGGTCGGTCGACCTATAAGATTAACTAGGTAATCAGGTACACACTTAAAATTAAGAGACATCCTTTTATGACATCCACATGAAGAGGGGTTTGTTATGAATTGGGTGTGGGGTGTGGGGGGGTGATTGGGGAGTGTGGAGAGGCGGGATTGGGCGGGATCGGAATTTTGGTCAAAGGACAGGGCTTTATATGCAGTTAAAAGACTATAAAGCATCGTTTGGGTAATATGGGATATTGGTTTGTGTTGTGTAGTGTAACCGATAGACCTTTTCCGAAGTGGAAATCAACAAGCCTGGTAAAACGGAAGGGCACTATGGGCTCTGTGCAAAGAAATCAGGGAATGGGGAGAGTGGTGTAGTTTTAGAGGTGGGGGAGGGGGTGGTCAGGAAAATTGTGTTAATGTCTGACCATATGAACGGGATGTAAAAATCGTTTAAAAAATAAGATGACAAGAACATACCTTGGATGCATGATTTAAGTTGTAGAACATTGCTATCGTATATTATGTCTTTACATCATTAACATATCCTGACCAAATTCTGTTAAAACAATAATATCCAGTGAATAGACTTTTAGATTGGTCTCTTTTTACCTTTTGCGTGATTTACCGTTCCATGCCCAGCAGCATTTGTTTTCTCTAACGTGAGTTAGGTAACCACTAGAGCTGAGTGGACTCAGGGACATTCTTTTGACTTTAACCTGGTTTCGAACTCGAGACTTTCGAGTTAGCAGTCTAGCTATGTCACACCGCCCAAATTATAGTGAATACGGCATGAAACAACAAGATATCAACAACGTTTCAGTTTGTCTTGCTAACGTAAAACAGGTAAAAATTTAGATAAGGTTGTAAATAAATAGAAATGTAGCCATAACCGTTTCAATTTTTCTGCATATATATATATATATATATATATATATATATATATATATATATATATATATATATATGGTTCCATGACAAATGATCACAGGACAAATGATCTCAAACAAAATATCTCAGACAAAATATCACACGGACAAATGATCTCAAGGACAAATGATCTCACGGACAAAAGATACCAGGACAAAATATATCAGGACAAATGATATCATGGACAAATGATCTCAGACAAAATATCTCAGACAAAATATCTCACAGCGAAATTTTAATAGTATGTACGATGATTTTAGTTGATTTGAACTTTTTTTTATTGGCTGTTAATACGGGTTTGTTTGCTTTTTATGCATAACAATTGTGAATATAATGAATTTGTTAAACCTAACAAACAATCAAAAGATTTATTAAACTTTGTAATAGCATTTGATTTGAAAAAGTAAAAATTATAACATACTTATTTCTTTAGCCTGAAAGGTATAAAAAATGATAATGTATAAAACAAATAAATTATCGGTATCTATACAACATAAATGTTCAAAACACGCGAAATATTTTTCAAAAATGTGAATGGGTCTTCAGGTTTGTAACGTAAAACTATTGTTTTTATTGCATCATCACGTTTACGTTTCATTCTTGGAGGCCATCACCACTAATATACTGCTTTGTTTGATGCACACTAAGACAAACTTAGCTCCGCGATGACCGCTGTCGTTTAAATAAGCATTTGTTACATGATCACTAAGGTGTGACCGACGCATAACTTTTGACTTTGGATGTTACTTGCATTGTCCATGGACGACGGATGTCTTTCCCTTTAGGCATGTCTCTGCTATCAAATCGGGCTGCCACCTTGCTACAAAGGTGTGTCTTTATTGTTATTTCATTCCCTTTGATCTAGTTTCGTCCACCTGACATTGTACGAGACAGCGTATGTTTGGCAAGCACACCTACGCTGTCTATCAAAACAATTTCTGTAATCTTCGTATAATATATTACTAATACTAACTTTAAAATGTTAAGTGCAATATGACACATTTATACGGCAAATATTTCTTACAATTATTATATAGGCCTATAAACAATATTAAACATTGTAAACAAAACCATATGACAGTCAATAAAAAAATTCAGATCAACTAAAATCATCCACTACACTATTAAATTTCAAGTGTGAGATATTTTGTCTGAGATCAATTGTCCGTGGTATCATTTGTCCTGATATATTTTGTCCTGGTATCTTTTGTCCGTGAGATCATTTGTCCTTGAGATCATTTGTCCTGTCACCATATATATATATATATATATATATATATATATATATATATATATATATATATATATATATATATATATATATATATATATATATATATATATACAGAATACAAACATTATATATTAATTTCTGGCTTGAGCGGGTTTTGAAAAATATGTTTGCAGTAATACTGACTAACCTCCAGAATATAGTCGGTCAAAAGAATATAAATCGTGAAAGCTTTGTATGTGTAATGTTTTCTCGTGTTATGTTTATTTTTTTGTTTTCTTGTATATATATTATTTATTTTAAATACATTTCCTTTTTATGCTTAGTCATTCTTTAGTATGTATTTTTAAAAATAAAGTAATTAAGATAAGGAATTGCTTTTTAATTTGTTTAGTACAAATATATTAAAAGGAGTTTATGAGCACCCCTATTTAACTATTTAAAAAAGGGAAATAAGTCATAAATGTTTTGAACGTTTGCCTATCTTTCACACTACAGCTAAGACATATATTTTTTTTTACGCAAAGCATGTGTTAGCTACTGTATAACATCACTACTGTAGTAGATCGGTTTGTTATTTACAAAAAGCTTTTACCGTCAAGTAAAAAATGCAAGAACATTTTTTAAACTATAAAATTTTATTATGGTCGGCTATCGGCTCCTAAATGGCGTGCCCCCCCCCCCCCCCACCCGCATTGCGGGGTCTGGCGGCACTGTAGTTCCGCCCTTGGATTCTAGATAGGTCTAGATTCTTTATCTGGATTCGTGTATTGGTGATCATTTTACATTGCCAACTTATATAGATCTAGAATCTAGATCCAGATCTAGATCTATTTCGAAATAAAGAAAATTACTTCAAAAAAACTTTTTGGTTTATCAACACAGAGAGATCTAGATCTACTTACCCGTAGTTTTGTATTCTATTAATGAAAGCAAGTGATCTCTTCTACTTCTAGCTTTTAGATATCGCTTTATTTTTATTTATTTTTATCACAAAACCAACTTTTTAAAAATAAATATATCGGCTGTTTAGTGCAAATTGGTGCAGTAATTTTATTTTTTAAAGTTGCACGTTTATCGAGACTTCTTTGACATTACAGAACATTGATGGTTATTATACTAAATCAATTTGGTTTTTATTTTATATTTGAGATAAGTTGTAGGCCTAATTTAATAAAACTGTCGTTTTGGAAAATTTAGAAAGATTAAATAAATACTAAGATATAATATTATTAGGCTACGCAGTGGCGTAGCGAGGTCGGATGTCACCCGGTGCGGCACTTAATGGTGTCACCCCCCAGAGGCGTAGCGACCCTTCCCGGGGACAAACTTTCAAGTTTTCGATTTGCACCCCCCCCCCCCCGCTCAACTTTTCGATTAGCACCCCCCCCCTCAAACTTTCGATTTGCACCCCCCTCCCTCAAACTTTCGATTTGCACCGCCCCCCCCCCCCCCCCCTCAAGTTTTTCTCTATATTTTTTGCTATTTTTGCCTTGTATCACCCCCCTAAATGGTGTCACCCGGAGCGGTCCGCACCCCCGCACCCCCCTCCCCCTCCCCTCGCTACGCCTCTGAGGCTACGTGGAATTAGTGATTAAAAAAAATAATTTCCATTTTGCAATCTTCTTAGCCTTTCTTAGAAATGGCTTGTTTCGTGAACTGGTTATATAAATTATTCAATGAGATGAAAAGATCAACATAAAAGACGCCACAGGTAATAAAGTCACGTAAGATAATTCTCTGTATAAGAAATCACAAAAAAAAAACGTTACAATAAATGGAGTTTTGTACGTTAGAAATGGGGAATTTTAAAATTTCACGTCATGAACATTTAAAAAAGAAATCGCACAATGAACCGGAAGTAAAACAAACTTTTCTGGAGCTTTACGTTTTAAAAATATGACGTCATGAACACAATTGCTCTCGGAAGTCCGCTACTTTTGGTTAAATTTGCTTGTTGATATCCCACACTTTGTCTCGGTTTTTTATGAGACCCGTGAGAGCGATCATGAAAGTTTGGGGAACTTCTTTGTTGACCTGTTGGGATCTTTTCCGAGCGAGAGAATCCTTGGTGATGTCGAACGTCTGCCCTTTTCAGGATGTTTGGCCAACAACCTGCCGGGGGCAGGGTTCTTATGGCTCATTTTAGGACGTAAGGTTTAGTGAACTTCGGGAAGGCATTGAGGAACTCTAAACCGGATTGACCTTAGGCCTACGGACTACAGCTCACATGGACTGAGCAGGAGCGCCATCTCCAACTTGGCGCGTCCATAGCTGGCTGGATAATGGGACGTCTTCATAATATGATCGCATAATATGGAGACAGCTGCGAATACTGAATAAGCAGCCGCGGACCAAACTGGCAGGGACTCTCCCACCCCGAAGTAACTCCGAGACATGGTCCTATCATCATCACAGATATTTTAAAAACAAAAAAAAAACAAGTTTTTAAATTGAAAAATGGGGGAAAAAAATATTTTAAAAATTTCTTTCTTGGTAAAAGCTTGCACGCTATTTCATAAGCGAAAAATGCTTGTACTAAAGAAAGTTTGTTTTCTATTTTTTCCTTTCCGATTTTCAGTCATTTAAAAACTTATCATTATATTTTTATAAAATAGTTTAACATTTCTTTCGTTTATGAACGACTCGAAAAAGATGTTAAAAGAAAAAAATGTTAACATGGCCCATTATATGTTTTTAAAGCTATGCAAAAACCCAATTTACCGTCTGACTGAGTCTCGCCTTGATGTCTGTTCCCAAGCCCCCGTCCCTGTCATCAATATGCTACTTCACATAGGCCACCTCCTGATGGCTACTTTGTACGGGCCACTTCCTACGGGCCACTTCCTACGGGCCACTTCCTACGGACCACCTCCTACGGGCCATTTCCTACGGGCCACTTTCTACGGGCCGCATCCTGCAGGGTTTTATGTGAACTTTTCCACTTCTTCCGGCGCTTTTCATCTAATCTATTTTTATTTTTTAAACTTATTGGTAAGTCTGTTGTAAATGCTGTTTTTCAAATAAAATATTTTTTGTGTGTATTGTATGTTAACTCTATAAGCAGTCATATACATTACATGAAATTACCCAATTTAACCCCCCACTCACTCCCACCCCCAGAATCCCAGCCACTATTATACAAATAATCTTGAGTATGTCGTTATAATTAACAATTTTTCATAATATTTATTATTACAAGGTTTAGATCGCACGTCTTAACACCCCCCTCCCGGGATATTTTCGTTAATGCCTGCACCCTAAGTGTCATAACTAAGACGACCCCTAAAGTAAAACACAACAACAAATCCAACGAACGTTTTCGATCAATTTAATTTTTTTACACTCTCTCGTGCACTCTCTCGTTTAAAAAAAAAGAAACTTAATGATATCTGAATGCCAGAGGATTGTGTTGTCAGCTTTATACCCAGCCACCTTTAAATCCCTAATGTGTAGCAATTTGTACAGGTTCGTTCCATGAATTAGACCATATTGAACTACATTTTTAGGTTCGCTAAAGTACAAAAACTCTATTTACACCCCCACCCCCCTTTTCCCTATTCTGACACTAACCTACCTCACAATCGGTATTCTGATATTCCTTGTAACAAAGAAACATAAAAGACTTAGTGTTAGAAATCCTCTTTAAAACCAAAAGAAAAAAAATTGCAGAAAAAAAGATCGAGTTTAGCCCAAATTACTTTGAGAGAGGAATAAAGCTGATTCGCCCCCCCCCCCCCCCCCCAAGAGATGCCTGGAAGAAACTCTGCTGTTAATTATAATGTAAAAGAATAAACATGATATCATACACGTATACCAATTAGCCAAAGATTAGTTTTATGCTTTAACATACATACTGTCATAGACACACTTTTAATATGTAAAGAAAAATAGCACATAATCATAACAAATCATGCGTAACAAATCATTACAAAAAGCTAATAAAAACTTAACGCTGTATGTCGGAACTAAAACAGTGCGGACCGCACCGGGTGACACCATTTAGAAGGTGACACCAATGAGAAAAATCGCAAAATATACAGAAGAAAAATGCTTTTTTTGCCGGTTCCATTAATGATTAATTATTACAAGGGGTGGGGTGTCAGAATGACGTAAACCTGCTAACTATAGAGAAAACAATGATATATCAAACTTTATTATTATAGATAAAAATCGTTACTTTTAAGTCTACAGTGACTAACGCGCATATGCACATATATGTGCGCGTATGCGGCATATATTTAAATTATAGACCTACGTAGGCCGACACATACACCCACACATTTATTTATTTTCTTGGGTTGGGTGGAGGGGTGACACAATGAAGTGCCGCAATGAGTGACACCCAACCCAGCGACGCCACTGCTCAAAAGGTGAGCTAAAATGGATTCTTTTTAATGTTTTTTTTTCTTTCATCTCTTTTCTAAAAATAAAACTTATAGAAATAATTGAAGGTTCCGTCATGTTTAAAATTATACTTCTGCGTTTTAATCATCTAAATATAGAACGTATTCTTTAAGTATGTTTTGTAACTGTGGGGAGCTCTTTTGCGTTTACCGGAAATTGACCACATTAGACCACTTTCGAAATTCTGTGGTTTAAAAATATTTTTAAATAACTGTTTGAAACATAATAAAAAATAATTCTTATGTTTGATTTTTAGTATTGTTTCTTATTAAAATTAAATTCAAATGAGGCTTAAAGATACATATACACAAAATTTAAATAAAAAAAACCTAATACGAAAGCAAAGTTACTATTATTAGATAGTTTGTGCGGAACTTATATCATGGCGGACTTTGGAGATTCCCTGTTTCAGTTGCTAGTCTTGAAAAGTGATAATCATCAAGGAGAATATTAGATTAAAAATCACTGACGCCTACTTTATCATCATTATGAAAACCTGACATTTGCTTCTTGTTATGAGTGAAGTATTGAATGTTGAAAGCGTCAAATCTCCAGATAAAGATGCCAAAAGTAATGGCACTGGCAACGCTGGAGACGGACGAGATCAAAATCCACCAGCAAACAGAGCTGTTGATCGTCGTGGTCGAGGTGAAGGATTTTATTCATCTGAAAACAGATCAAAACAGTCATCAATGAGAAACGATATATCATCTCGAGATGAAAGAAATCACTCTTATTCAGGTAGAGATGGATATAGAACTAAAGAGAAACCCCGGAGAAGTTCAAGTAGAGGAAACACCAAAGTCAGTAATTTGAGTAATTCTACAACTGCTAGCAATAACTCCATAAATGACAGTAGCACTGGAAGTAACGGAAGCATTTCAAGTTACAGTAATAGAGTCAGAAGAGCAGAGGAAATGGATAGAAGAGGTCAAAACAGCATTAACCGACCTGGAAGGCGAACTGAGGAGCCATTAGCACGCTCACGAATCCAGGGACCCCCACCACCGTCAAACTCAAGTTTTGATAAAAAAGGTAAGTAAATAATGAAACATGCATGGAAGTTCCAAGTCTATCTAAATCACATTTATAGATTTTTAGGTCTATTTGTTTTAGTGATGGAGGCATATTGTTATGCTGGAAAAGGATCTTATTCTCTCACTAAGAGTCTCAGTCACAAGCAGTTGGTATCTTTCCTTTCCTCGAGAATTTGTTTCCCTAAACAATGAAAGACTGTAGAACTACTTATTCTTTGATTACGGGCATTACTTCCATTTAACTTACACAATAAAACTTGAAAAATACAATAGGCCTAAATTAATTGTTTAGAAACAATGCTTAAGCTTACAACTTTCCTCTTTTAGAATATGGCTTATTGTATTTTTGATTTCCAGCTTTACCTGAGATTTAAAAAAAATAGTTTTAATGTGTAATAGGGTGTTGAGTTTTTGTTGTCATGATAGGCTATGTCAATCCCAAGAGCTAAGTTTTCTTGCTGGGGGGGCTAATATTTTGTGTTTAAGAGTTTACCGAGATAGGGATATTTAATGAAAGTGGCTATTTATTCAGACCCCTGTCATAATAGCCATGGCTGCACACACTCATACAGACTGTTTTAAAATGATTCTTTTTATATTTATTTGATTTTTCTTGTGGATTTTCTAGTAATTTGTTGTATTTTATTGTAATTTGGTATGTGGATTTGCTAGCGTTAGTTATTGTGTTGCTATTTCTAAATACCCTATATTTAGCTCTATCTACAAAATCATTAAATTTATTATATATATATAAGACGTCGTGGCCAAGTGGAGAATGTCATGCCTCCCAAATCTCTATCAGTTATGGGTTGGGAATCTATCTAAGAAAGGAATACTTTGGTAGATCTAGATCTAAAACAGTCCGTTTTTGCTAGAAGTAAAGTGTATTTTAACTAAGTTTAATGTTCTATCTTGATAGTTGTGTTGTTTGCATAGTTGTCTTTTTTTTTTAAATTGTTTTTATAGATTCTATATCTTATCTAGCTTTAGGTTTTTAAACATGGCAATCATTTGCTCCATTGATCGCCCACTCACATTTTCTCGTCAGTGTGAGAAAAATAGCGATACTGTCTAGCTAGCCCAGGAGCTGTAGACTGTAGCCTATATTGAGCAATTTTATACAATTATTTTTAGCGCAATTTCCATTCTGGAGAATTGTGTTTATTAACCCGTCATTTCTGGATGTATGAATGAATGGATGTGTGTCCGCAGCTTTAAGTCGTATCTCCTCCTCAACGAAGCAATATCGAGGACTAGTTTCAAAAGCAATTATGTTAAGCAAGTTACAAGGATGAACATAGGTCAAAAAAATTCTGGGTTTCTTCCATGAATTTCCAGGAAAAGCCACAAAACCTCAAAAAAATGCAGTTTTTGGCCCATATCTCGGCAACCAGACCACTTAGTGACTTGAAACATGTACCAATCGATTCCTGCCATAATTTAGAACAATATTGCCGAAGAAAGTTTTCAAAAATATCCTTTCGTTCAATCGCAAAATTTTTTTTGAATTAATTAAAATTTGGACAGAATTAGTAGGCATTTTTATCCAACCACACCACACGCGTCATCACGTTCAATGGCTGCGAAATCACGTTCGGTAGCTAGGCGCGCAATGGTTTTTAGTCATGTAACTCTGTTGTAAATAAAACATGTAAAATACTGAAAAAAAAATTAATAAAAAACGTTTTAATAACTAACCAATGGTTTTACTAACCCTGCTCTTGATTTACGCTACGATAACAACAAGGAAATTGCGCTAAAATTGTCACTAGACTTTTTAATTACCTTGTTTTTGTATTTGGACTGATAGGCCTATAAAATTAAATTAGGTTTATCAGACAAAATCACAAAAAAATAAAGCAAATTTGTATGAGTGCGCTCAACATTCGCTCGGTCAGAGTTCATGCTATAGGCCATATATTATAGACTTAGACTCCTGCTCGCCAAAACATTTGCCAGGAATGATATCGGGTATTTAAAGCAAGATCTCAATATATCATTTAGAATTACAAGAAAATAATCACAAGAACAGAAAATATATATTATGCATCTTAAAAGAATTATTTTTGAACTAAATCTGAACAATTTTATTGGCTGGTAGAATAGCGGCCAAGGCTTTAGGTATAAGGACCCGGGTCAAAATAGTGGCCGTAGCTATTGGGACCTGGGTCCGAATAAATGCATCCATATTTAATATTTACACATAACACTACAATTACCTTTGTGACTTTTTCTATTGTACTATTACTATAAATTATTTGGAATTTTACTTGATTAGGCTTACTGATTGTCAAGTTGTAGATCTTTAAGAAACTGGAATAGTTTTACGGCTTAAAATCAGTATATTTTGGTCTAGCACTATAGTCTATTTATTAATTAATAAGTTAAAATATTTACTTGGTGGAAAGTCTTATTTTACAGCATACCCAAAAAGATTTAAAGTTAATTATTTTTAGGTCATATTTAAAATGATAAATAAAAGGATGCATTTACAATTGACTAGGCTCAACAAAACAACTTTTTAAAACTATTTACAAAAAAATGTAACATAATACATTAGTAATTATGATAGTATATTATTTTTAAAATGTGACATATTTATCCATTTTTAGAATAAATTTTTGTTCATCTTCTTGTTTTCAAGGCACTATCAATCAACATTTCAGTTTATTTTTTTTTGTCTTGTCTTTATATTTTAGGTGGGTATTTAAATGAATTGGAGGGGTTTGTGTAACAATATATATTAGATTATATAAAATCCTATTTTAAAAAATTACAAGCAGGTGACGGAAAGGATTTGAACAAAGGTTATGTTGAAGACCCACTTATAAAACTAATGAAAAGGATTACCCGTGTGGGTTTTGAAAGAGATCGTCGAATAACTTCAGCCCGTCAGTTGAAAGATTACCTACATGGACCGGAAGTTAAGACCACCAAGGTATTTTACCATACACTGTTCATTTATCTTCTCAGCATTAAATGTTTTGCCTTGATACACAATCCTTAAATTTAACTGACTTAGATTATTGAGTGTTGTTTTTACAAGTTTTTATTTTCTTTTTAGACAACAAAACAGATTTATGATGCAATTCACTGCTTACAGAATGTTCTATTTGAAAGGTAAATTTTAATAATAGATAACTGTCCCCACTTTCTTTTTGTAGTTTTTATTTTCAATAATATGTAAGCTGTGTGTCTGCATGGTCAGGTTCAACAATGAAGAACACGAATACTAACCAGAAGGAGTCTTGAGTTATGCACACAGGCTTTAAGTGACTTAATTCAATCCCACTCTGGTGGGTACCTGACAAGTACTCAAGTATGGAAAAGTTAAGGTGGCTAACCATACTAATTTTAATATGCTGAAGTCAGAGAAAAAGATAAACTCTACTTCACCTGCCACACAGACTCTCTGGTGTTAAAAGGTGTTATACATTTTTTATTTTGTGTAATTTTGTTCTATATTATTAAAAATATATCTTTTAAAAAAATTGAAATTAGAAGTGGAAAAGAGCTTAAGCAGGAAGTTGCAATTTGCATAGGCATGTTAGGGAGCTTTCTGGGACAAGAAATTCCAAGGTAATTTTATTTTTTTTGTTTTTCTTTTTAATGAAAGAAAAAATAATTTTTCAGAATAATTACAGAGTTGTACTATTAAATGATCGACAAATTGTGTGGTTAACTAGTGTGAATTAGCTTATAATGAATTTGTATTTTTTTTTACTAAGTTTTATTCTGGTAGATCATAGTTTTACATTTAAATGTGTACTGTATAGATTCTTTGAGTGGGTGTTCTCCAATGTCAACTCGTCTGAAACAGATGTTAAAGTCTATGTGTCATTAGCACTCTTAGAGGTAGGTGTGGATTGCATCTTAATGCATATTATTTTTGCATTTCACAATGTTACTATCTTGTCCTTCACTTTGATTTTTTTTTAATCAAATAAAAATGACAGTCAATTGACCAATATAACTATTTGTATATCTTAGATGCTGAAGCAAGATGAATCACAGCAAAGAGCCAGAGACTTTATGACGGTGCGTATTTTAGTTAACGGAGAAAATGTTTTGGGTTGTCATTGCGAGAAATACTTTCTTTTCTGAATTGTGTTAATGGCAACATGAAAATTTTAATAAGAGTTACTTAACCATTTACTGGCCTGGGCATCAAAACTATTTTACTTCCCCTACGACCAGGCAAAAAGACGACACATTTTTCAACTACGACACTTTTTAGAAAATTAAAATAAAAAAACTTGCGTTAAATAAAATAAAATAGAAAGCAATATACATTACACTGGTCCAAGTTTATTATGCATGAGCTTAAATAGCTTAATAATTTACTAATAATTGATAAAAATAAGAATAATCCCAGAAAAACGTAAACAAAATACTACTTCTAAGTTTATTTCCAAAAACTTTTTTTATTTTAAATGCTAAAAAAAAAAATGTAATATAGTTGCTGGAGCTACTTTCTTTTTCAATAGTTACATTATTAAAAAAAGCCGATTCAAACTATACATGATAGGCGACCGCAGGTGCACCGGACTGTACCACTCAAATTTTTTTTTGGACGACCACAGGCACATAGGCCTGTAAAGGGTTAACAGTTTGATTATCTGCTGAAGGACATTTTATGGCAACATAAAAATGTTCATGGGAGTTGAGGGTGGACATGGTAAAGAGTTTATTTATGTTCTGAAGGGTGTTATGGGCAACATTCAGCACATGCTGGAATCAGCAACAGTTCCAAGTCTTCTGATGGTGGTAATGGACATCATCATTGTCATAGCTAGAGTATATCCCCATGTTTTCAGCTCTTGCTTCAGGGTAATTATTTATTTTTTAATTAAACTAGAACATAAAAGTATATTAGTTATGTACAATTATTTTATAAACAGTATAAAACTTTGTCACTAAGAATTTTATTTTCTAATTCTCTGTATATTATGACAATCATTTTAAATTGACTCTATGATTACTGCAAATGAAACAATTAATGTTTTTGAAGAAAATTTAACGAAATTGTTTTATTTTTCACCCATAATGAGAGTGTTTATTTTAATTTTTACTTTTTTTTTCTCTAGGAGGTATCAGACATAGTTATTGGCTGGCTAATAGATCCAACCCAGAATATTCATCTAATTGACCACATGGCAGCAGCTCTAGTGCAGTTACAGCCATTCTGGAAATCAGACATTGAGTTTTCAGTCATGCTGCTTGGTCAGTTTACTGAAGACTTGGAAATCATGTTAGGACAGGTATTAGGCACTAGGTTTTTGGTATAATTTTTCAAAACCACTAACTAGTAATTATGTAGGCTACTGGTTGCTTGTTGCTAATTTAATGTCTCTGTTTGACCAGGATTTGAACCAAGCAATAGAGGGATCATCTGACTCTTCTGTTAAGACAGTGGCAGAGAAGATCACAGCTCTGTTGCGAGTGTTCTATACTGTGGTGCTTAGTCTAGGGGACTCCATCAGCACTCTTAGAGGTGGACAAATCACTGTGGGCTTTTTAGTTCAGGTACATTTATCGATTTATTATACAGGCAGGCTTTATGTATCCATGATCTGTTAAGTCACTAAAATTAAATTCTCAACAAGTCTTTACTTTTAAGTCAATATATTTAGTTTTAATATATATTAAATTTGAAGAATAGCATTTCTAAAAATGTTATTTATTGTCAGTTGTTCATTCTTGTTCTTTGACATCTTTTATAGCTCCTGAACAAGCTTTTAAGTGGACTTGGTCCTGCTGTAAAATTGGGAATTTCAGAAAACATCACCATTATAAGTAAGACACTAAATATAATTTTAAAGTTTAAGGCATATTAATAATTCTAAATTTTATTTAACAAATGTATTTTTTATAGTTCGAAAAGCCCATGTTAAATTTTTCTTCTCAAGGCAATGACAGTGCAAGACTGCTGCTGCATCAGTTGTCTGCAGAATATGCAATGACATGCGGAGAGATCATTTTACCATACATCATCTCACAGACTACATCTCCCTGTGTCGCTTCAAATTCTGTAGCTGTATCAATGCTGCGCTTGTTGAAAAAGGTACTTTGTTGTATTTTTAAAAGTACTAGTTTGGTTGATCTTCCCAAAAATTAAAAAAAAACATCATTCATGATTTTATTTGGAAAACATTTATGATTTTTGTAGATTGTAGAGATATTCAGCACACAGCTCCCAGTGTCCTTTTTAATGGATTTACTTGGACCCAATTCTGTACTGCCAGCATATCGGTTTTCTCAGTGTCCACAGGTATGGTGTAACATTTTAAAAAAAAATCTTTTTAATTTTTTTAAAAAAATCTAAAATGTTTGCCTAAGAATTAACCACCTACAGGTTGGTACTTTTTGAAAATATTTTAGGTTCTGAGTGAACTGATGTCTGTCTACCATTGTCTGCTGGCACTAAAAAGTGTTCCTTTACTGGAAGAGGCATACAGGTACAGTAGTAATTATTTTGAAGCCATATTAGAGGATAAACAGTTGAGTAAAAAAAAAGTATTAGTTTCGGAAAAAAAATTTCCAAGTCAGGTTTTAATTAAAACCGATGAAAATAACATAAGGGACTGTTCTGTAGTAATAGTTTTTGAACATTTATCCAGATTGGTCTTAAGTGACACTGAGGTGAGCTACAACATCTTGCTGACAGCCAGCCAGCAGAAACCTCTGCAGTTGGTCAATGGTGAAAACCTGTTCAAAAACACCAGCTACAGCCAAAGACATGCACAGCAGGCCATCATGTTCAACATAGGAGCTTTAACTGAAATTGCCAATACTAAGAGTAACCTGATAGGGGTAGGTTGTAGCATGGTTTATAGTATAACAAATTTGGTATGGAAAAGTGGGGATGGAATAGTTTGATGTGGCCAATGTTAAGAGTAACCTCTTGAAGGGGGGCAGGAGGGGGGGGGGGGTGGTAGTAACCAACATATCCACTCACAGCAAACCAGAAGATCCTAAATTGCCATATCCAGTATATCCATCCTCCTTACTATCTAAGACAAGTTCCTACCTTGGTCAGCTGCTCCAAAATTTTGTCTAAATGTAATTAAAGTAAATGAAATTGTTTTTCAGATGTGGGCACTTTCCCCTAGTATTTTCACCCTAATGTCCTGCAATCTTCTGTTGACTGACCCATGGCTAAACAAGCACCAGGCTCAAGTTGTGTACACAGTTCTTCATGCCTTCTATTCTCATTGTAACAGGTAAATCATAATCTCTTACCTTAATATTAACCCTTCGAATCCATGGTACCGCTTTATATGTCCGAGTCTTAAATCTCCATGCACTGATATACAGATGAAGCGGTATTAGACACCTTACCCCAGATGGGCAGTTGGTACATAAAGTTACGATATTAAAAATGAATCTTGTTATATTCGTAGTTTTAATTTTTTTATTGAGATTCTGTTGTGTATACAGTTAGCTCAGTGGCATGGGTTTTTTTTAGGTTCAGTAGCTAAGGGTTCAAAGAGTTACAGAAGTTTTGACAAAACTGGGAAATTGTCTGAAATTTTAAAATAAGATTTCCCGACTGGTAAAAAATTCAGAGAATCCTGATTAAAATATAAAGAAATATAAAGAAAGTTTAAATTTTTTTTCTTAATACTATAAAAATCTTGAGGAGACAATACAAAATTGTGTGTCGTGTCAACAGGCATGCCAACTTCATGTCCAGCAGTCAACTGTTGTCACCCCCCAGCCCCATGGACATTCCTAGGTTGGCAACAAACCAAAACTTTTCAGAAATTCTTCGGATCATTGTAACACTGCTTGATAGTGACAGCACCTCTTTTGACTGCAGGCAAGTACACTGTCATGTTTATTCCCTACAGTTAAAATTGACTTCCTCAGTGTTAGAAACTTGTTGACCCACTTATCTTTTTTTTTTTCAAACAGGTGCCTGTTGATGAAGTGGAGTTCAGATATCATCGCAGCCTTGTCATCCTCTCCTCACATTTTCTCTGCCCCAGCACTCAGTGGATTTGTCAATAGTATTACAATGCAAGGTAATTTAGCGTTTGTACTATTGTCTGAACTCACCATCTCAGACAAGCCAACAAAAATGTGTTTCTATTTTCATATTTTCTGTGGCATCAAAGACTTTAAAACTAGTGCTAGAATCTGGCATTAGTTGATTACTAAAAAATTTTTTATCAAAAAGAAAATATTGGTACTAGACAATATAGTACAAATACATCTTTAAAAAAAAATGCTAATGCTAAATTCTAACACTTTGTCAAAAAGTCAGATTTTGCTATTTCACCTTATAATAGTTATCTACTGCCTGTTATTATTCTGTCCCAATTAGGTTACCACAGAGAGCAACAAATTTTACAGTGCTCTGCACAGTGCCTTAAATCAATATACAAAGTAACAACTGCTCTCTCAGACAATGTTACCAAAAAGTAAGCCTTTTAATTTTAACTTGTTTGGTAGCTATTTATTGTTTTGTGTGCTGTTGTAAAAGTGTATTTGTTTTACTATAAAAATAATGTTTAAAAAAAATATTTTCCACTTGATCCTCAGGTGCATGGAGCTTTGTGTGTACAGGCTGAGTGACACAAGAAAGAATGTCCGCGAGTCTTTCCTCTCACTTGTGAAGATTTTACCACTTGATAAAATTATAAAGTAAATTTTTTTTTCTTAAATCTTGATTAAAACATTTAAAGTTTTCAGAAATGAAAGGAACATGATGTATATACAACTATTATTGTTGATAAAAACCCAGTTTAATAGATTTAAAAAAAGAGAGGTTTCAAAGATTATAACGATCACAATAATTTGTATTTAAGATAAGGAGTATAACATGCCAAATAAATATTTTTTTGAAAAACAGCATCATTAAAGATTGTAACATTTTTACTTAAGTAGAAAATCTTGAGTAATATCTGCCACAATTGTATTACAGCATGGACCTGTTTGAAGGAGAGGAAGAATGGATGTCCAGTGAAAGAAGGAACAAAGAAGTTGGTCTCTCAGCCTCCTGGCATGTACGGAGGGCACACATGGCACATTCACCTACAGGCAACTTCCATTCCCACAACTTCAGACATGTGATGGCTTATATACTTAATGGAACCCAGCCCAGGTAGGTACACTTTTATTGGGGTAGAATAATGTTTTTAACATACATTAATGTAAGCATTATAAGTAATATTTTAAAAAGAAAATAAGATAACAATAGCATTAAAAACTATGTTGAAAACTGTGGCTATGTAATTCTAATTTTAAAAGGTTAGGATAGATACTATACTAACCCATTTCTAAAGATGTGTGTTTATTTTGCAGCCAAAATGGCAGCTACCACTGGCTTGAGGCTATGTTTCATGTCAAGCAGAGAAATGGAAAGGTCAAAGGTCCCAGTGACATGTCAGTCTGTCTTACTGACATTGTAAGTAGCCGATTCAAATTAACCTTAGAATTCCCATTTTAGTTGCTAAACAGGATTGTTAATTAATTTTAAAATATAGTCTCCCCATTTATCATATGATTAAGTTATTACTTCGTTTTATGTCTCAAACAGATTGACAGCAATGAATCATTATTGTGGTTTTGGGCCACTTGGGAATGTGCTCAATTTGCTATTCTGTCACGCTTGCGCACACCCCTTGGCAAAGCCCCAGAAACTTTTATGGCAATTGAAGGTGTTATCAAAGCATTTGCAGCAGAGTCTCAAAACTTCAGTAACTTGGATGATTCATTAGAAAGAAGAGAAAACATCAGAGGTAAAATTTAAATTTTACAAATCAAAAACATTTTTATTTAAACACATTTTTCTTGATATAGGAAATGTAAATTAAATCACATATTAAAGTTCATATTTGGTTGTTTTCAGGAGAGAAATTAGGTGAATATGTCTGCCTACATCGTGTGCACCTGTTGATGAACTTCATGGAACACCTGGATAAATTACTGTACAATGCCTATGAAGGCTGCTCTGTTGCCATGCCTGCAGTTCACAAGGTGAGATGCTTTTTCTAATAATCAACTTTACAAGTTGGCTATTGGAAGGTAATATAATTTTTCATTTCTAATTAAGTGATAATTTAATAGCTTAAATTGAATTACATTTTATCCAGGTTGTCAAAACCTTTTTCCGTACCAACCGTAACACTTGCCAAGAGTGGTTGTCTAGGATTCGCATGGCGCTGCTTACCATTGCTACACACTGTGGTATGTGGGCTATGGCAGTGCGTCAGGCCTTTGAGCTGCTCAGAGATCTGGAGGAGTTTGGATCCACCCAGGTTTGTTGTTTATAAAATTCAAATTACTTCCTTGGTAGACCTCAGTAATTTCTTTTTGATTCACAAAACCACGCAGTGAAAAACTTGTGGTTCTTATTACAAAATCATATTCATGTACTTATTTTTTGTGTGTTTCTAGAGCCCAGCCTTTGAACAAGCCCTTGTTTACCTTGTGCAAGCCTTATGTGAACTGAATGCCCCAGAGAGTATAGTTGGGTTGTATCAGCTGTTTAAAGATACCACAGGGAGATCCATGACATGGATACTTGCTGCTGCAGAAAAGGCAAATAAAAGGTAGACAGCTTGTGATATCTCAATTATACATATATTTACTGATAGCTGGTTTAGGTTTTTTTTTGGTTTAGATTACATTCTTGGTTGATATTAATTACAAATCTTGCAAATAATATTAAACTCTCTAAACAATATTCTCTAAATTACCCTACCTTAAAATTAGGATAAAAATTTAAGAAACTTTAAATTCCAAGTGCTTTGTGTGCAATGCATGATTGATTTTTGTTGATGAACAGGTATGAGAAAGCAGCCACTGAGTTTCAAACTTCTCTGACCACACTGGTGAGTGGTGAGAGCAGTGAAGTCTCTGATGACCTTGACCCTTTGAGCTCCCCTCAAGGTAGTCCTAGGCGCAAGGACAACTCTAAAACAGGAGGAAAAACTGCTCCTGCTTACCTACCCACTACAGTCAATTTTCTAGCCAATCAGGTAAGAAGTGTTTTTGTTAAATTTAAAGTGAAATACTTGTATTATGATTTTATTAAAGATCAGTAAGATTCTGTAGCTCATACTTTGGAAAGAAATTATTTTGTTACAGTTTTTAACACTAACAAAGAAAATTAAGATAAGCTCAAGTTTCCTGTTTTTATTTAGACCCTTTATCCTTGCTTTGTAATAAAAGTGGTTTTACAAAATATCAATGCAATGTCCTTTTTTAGATCAGGTTTATAAGCCAATATGATGAGTATCACTTAGAGCCTTGATATACTAGGGTGATATTTACTTCCAAATTTGCTGATTTGCATTTCATTCTGTTGTTAATATTAAACAAAAAAAATACTAAGAATTGTGATTTATTTTTTTTATTGTATGTATTATTTTTTTATCATTGCCTAGGTAACTGACTGCTATGTTAAGTTGAATGATTGGGCTTCCATTATTGAGTGGCAACAAAAAATGTCCCAGCAACAGTGGCAGTTAGATGGGGGTTCTTCAAGCATCAAAAGCACAGTTGACATCAACTACATCAAGTGTGTACACAATTTCTTTTTTACTGTGGTTGGAGGATCATTTTTACATCAGATTTAAAAATGTATCATTTTTACATCAGATTTAATGTATCATTTTTACATCAGATTTAATGTATCATTGTTGTATCCTTTTAAAATGTATTCCCTATAAAAAGACAGGACATTTATTTATCAGCATTGCCTTGTATTCCTAGGGCCTTATCTGAGTTTGAACTGGGTAACTTGGAGAACATGAAGCAAAACTTAGAGCTGGTGCCAGGGATGAATGTCTCAGAGGCCAACAGTCAACGCTCGGAAGGTTGTGGTGGTCCATCTAGCTGGGACATCAGGAGAGAGGAGGACCAGCTGCACAGGATGTTTATTAAAGCATCAACTCAGCTGATGGAGCCAACAGATTCTCTTCATAGGTAACACTTTCAATTGTGTGGATATACTTGGTCTGTTATGGGTTTCTTTTGATGTAACTGACAAGAAATAAACTCCAATAAGCATGATTATTCAAAAAATTTTTTTAATTACATTGTAAACACTGTCAAATCGTTACAGAACAGATACAGTTAGGTGCATACAACAAGCTGAAAGATTAGGGGATGGACTGTTAAAGATCTGTGCTATGGATTGGCCACCTGCCCTCCTTCCTGATTGCCTTACTCAGCTGGCATCACTGGTTGCACTCAGAAAACAATTAGATGAACGGAACATCAAAGTTAGTGCTTGCTATGTTTTGTTAATAATTGAAACCTTCCCTTTTTGTCTTTAGTAGGGTAATATTGCAAGTTATTAAAAAGCACTAAAATATCTGACAAATTAATCTCGGTGTACAATAAAATAATGAGCAGTAAAATCCAACAGTGAAGCTAATGGTGTAGAGACAATGGTAAAATCCAACATCACTTTAGTGAAGCTTACGGTGTAGAGACAATGGTGATGACCAAACACTGTACACTATGGCCAAAGTTATGGTGAAAGGAAACACACCCACTTAGCCTGCATTAGTACTGTGTCTAAAGCATGATTTATCCCTGACAGACAAGCTTGGTGCCTTTGTCTAAAAACCTGGACCCTGGTGTGGAAGATGATCTGAGTGTGTACCACCAGCTGATGAGAACCATACACCTACAACAGAGGCTTTCTGCCCATGACAAGTATCATGGTGAGTGGCTCATACCTTCAATCTACTGGAGTTATACTTCATATATTTTCTTAAGAATCATTGTAGATTTGAACTTCGTTCATGTCAAATTTGAAAACAAATTTAAACAGAACATTTTTTGGATATTTTTCAGTTCATATAGAGTATTGCTTTAAATATTTCTATATTTTTATATTTGATGTTTTATCTGTTATTGTAAATGAATTTGTTTTTGTTTGATTAAAAGTTTAAGAGCTTATTATTGGTTTGGATCTGTTGTAGTTTTTTTTTTCAATCTTTCAAAGACGTTATTTTTAAATCTGTTGAACAGATCTCTCTGGACAACTGTCCAGCATCCATTTGGCTGCAGCTACCATAGCCAGAAAACAAGTGAATGTTGCTACTGCTGAAGACATCCTCCTTAGACAGGCCACCTCCATTCTGGGGACACATCCTGAAGATTTGATCACTGCCATGACAAGCATCAGGTCTATGGCCAAAGCTGGCTGCACCATGCAGAAAGAGATGCTCAAGATGCAGGTGAGGAATCGTCTAGATCAGGGGTCGGCAACCTTTTGAAGCGGAAGAGCCAAAAGTTACAATTTTCAAAATTTCCCTGGTTTTAAAGAGCCACGAACATTTTTTTTATTTCAAATATTTTATTTTTTTATTAAGATTATTAGTATTTGTTCAAGAAGCTGGAGAGCCGCATCTTGATATCAAAAGAGCCGCATGCGTCTCGCGAGCCGCAGGTTGCCGACCCCTGGTCTAGATTATTTCTGTAGGAGATTAATCTTTCTTAACCTGTGTGTACAGTCATTGTTGGGTTGAAATGACATTTTTGGGTAACTTTGACTTGCAGAGAGAAGGTGCCAAACTGCTGAGGACTATAGGCAAACAGAGAAGCTCACTAGATGTTCTAGCAGGAAGTGTTGTTGCATCCATTTGGTCAATAGATGACCCCTCCAACTGGAATCAGGATCAAGAATGTGCTCATCTCAATGCTAAATCTTTGCTGACTTTAGTCAAATGGCTGCAGGTAGGTTTTTTGCTTGTTTTATTACTGAGGACATTTTTTAAAAAAGCTCAACGCAAAATCAGATTGATGTATAGCCACATGTAAAATTTTATTATTTATCACTTACATTTAAAAAAAAATATTTGCTTATCCTTAACACTTTTTAATTAAAAAAAAGAACACTTTTTCAGGCAGATCCAAAGCTTTTGAGCTCTTTGACCAGTCAGATTCCCCAAGTTGGAGTAAACAATGACTCTAATCCCCCTTCTTCACTAGTGAAGCATTTAAATACTCTTTTGGAGCTAGAGACTTCTGCTGTAAAAAGAGGCAAAGCTAGTTTGGTTTCAACAGGTAAATCTGTGATTAAAATATTAAAACCTCTACCGAATGATCCTAAATGTACTGATATTACTTTTTTAAGCTTTTTTTTGTTAAATGCAGTTTTCTATACTCCATTACATATTGATTTTAAATGGTTTTTTAAAAAAGAATTTATTTTTAAACAGCCTTGTCTAAATGCAGAATGTGGTTATCTGACAATGGTGTCTATTATGTTGCTGTAGGTACATCAATTGGAGAGAGCACAGTTCTACCAGAAACTGAAGGCGTGATTGGCTCCTTGCTTCATCTGAGCAGCATTCAGAGCCCAATACTGGCCAAATCTTGGTTCACACTTGCCGGTTGGTGCTACAAGTGGGGAAGGAAAGCTGTAGATAATGCCAGGTACACTTTGAGGGCTTACTTTAGAATTTTTATTTTAAATATAAGGGTGTAAACATGTTGGGAATATGACTAATCTTTTTGTTGGATGTTTCAGCAATGGCTATGTCTTGCTAACAGAAGAAGAAGAAGCACAAGTGTTGAAGATTTTACCAAAGGTTAGGAAGAAATTACCAGAGTCAAATAATTTATTTTTAACTTTTTCTTTATTGAGAGATTAAGGTTTTTGTATTCTAGCATTTTTTAAAAATTCCTAGTTATGAGAGTTTTCGTTTTTGTGTATTTCCCTTCAGGTTTGTTTATTTTGTAAACTTTTTTCAGAGTACAAGCACAGAGGAAAAGGAGAAGGTTCTGGCAGTGTTGAGTCAGATACACAACATGGAGTCCAGTGAAGAAGATATCATTGATGAGGATCAGGTAAACACTCATATCTCTTATGCTAGAGTAAAAATGTTTTAAATCATTTCTTAATGGTATCTGGCATACTGGCTTAGAAAGACCCAATCTTTATAGTCAACATGGATGAAAACACAATTTTTGTCTGTATAATTAATTAGATATTTATATTTTAGTCAATTATGCATAAGCAGTAATTTCAATAAATTTAATCTTTTTATTTTTGCAACTATATAGTGATAACAAAAAACCAAATAGTTAAGCCTTTTTTTTAACTGTTTAATTATGAACTGTATGATGCCATTTCAGAGCATGTATGATGATGGAACAGAGACCACTAGAAAGCAGCTACTGGCCTGTTCAATGTCCCTGTCTGTAGCACCCGATTCATGTTTAGACAGATTGCTCTCAGTATGGAAGGGTGTGGTCAAGAGGGTGTACCACTATTACCAGCTGTCTGCCAAAGCCTATTTTACATACTTGCACGTCAATGGTTTGGTAAGTCATGCATTTTTATTGAAACCTGTGTTAGTATTTTAAAAAATTAACGAAATAGTTATTTGATTTGTTATTTTACTTATAATTGTAATTATAGCTGAATTTTGAAATGAGAATGAACTTATATTTTCATCAGAGTGATAAAATAGACGACAAAGGAGGTAACATAATCTCCACTTTACGCTTGCTACGTCTACTTGTAAAGCATGCCTCAGAGTTACGAGAAGTTTTAGAAACTGGATTATCACAGACCCCAACATCGCCATGGAAAGGTAATTAATTTTTAGTCTTTTTTTTTTTTAAGCTGTTCAAAATAATAACACCCTTTATCAACAAATAATTTTTTAAACGTTATGCTTAAAAACTGCAATGACATTACCAAACTAATCCTGCTGTTTATACCTACAGGAATCATCCCTCAACTGTTTTCACGTCTCAGTCATCCTGAAAGCTATGTAAGACAAAGCATCTCTGAACTTCTCTGTCGTATTGCCCAGGATGCACCTCACTTGATTGTATACCCTGCAGTTGTTGGAAGCTCCTCAAAGATACAAATCAAACTGCCTGTACAAAAAGGTATTTTTAAGCTCTATTGTTTTATACCCCATTACATTATTAAAAAAAATGAAAATATGTACAGAAGTTAATAAAATAAACAGTGGATGATGAACTTAATTTTTTTTGTGATCTAGGTTTTCTGAAGCCATTTTTGTCTCAAGACAATGGTCAGGATGAGAATGAACTGTTGCCTGAAGTAGAAGACACCTTGGTGGACGATGATTTTGTGGATGAGAGCTCCAGTCCTGAACTACAGGCTTGCTTGTCATCTATAGTGGAAACTTTGTCCAAACTTAATCCACAGTATGTATACAGCAGTACACTGTCATTTGCTTTTGATTACAGTACATAATAAAGAACATATCATCATATTTTCCCGCTTATGCCAAAGACACATGGGGCAGATGTAGTATGGTTTCAGTAACCCCAACATACAGAGGATAGTATTGTCAGTACTATGCCCTGTCGCCTTTGTTTCCCTTATGTGAGTCAGGACTTAGGGACGTCCTAATGACTTGAGCCTGTGAACCAAACTCTAGACTTTTTATCTAGCAATAGGGCTGGTAAGTAGGTCACCAAAGAGTTCTATGCAGGGCTGCCTACTTGTACGGTTTTGCCCGTAACTTTACGATTTTGACACCCAGGTTACGGAATTACGATTATGCTGCAAAATTACGGTTTTGATCTCAGTAGAGATCAAAATCGACTTTAGTGTAAAAAAAAATTTCTGGTGGTAACTTAACTTTATGTTTAATTTTAATTTAGCTAGTTATATTTCAGTGTGTTATCCGGTTCTAAGGTTCTCTGCCTCTTCCGTAACAATCCCCCCTTCCCCTTCCCGCTCGTTTCATGGCTGGCGGCAGTCGTGTTTATATTGTGAACTATTGACTCCGCGAATGGTCTGTGTTACGTCATGAGCCGGTGTTGTCCGGAGAGAAAAAAAAAGGGCGTGGCCTAAATCATTGAAAGTCTGGTCGCGCAGTCTGGCGAGACATATTTGCTGAGGCGGTATTACGGCTAAATGCCTAAATAGCGAGATATCCAGGCATTTTGTTTGAAATGTGCGAGAAGACAAGATTTTACTAAACAACGAGATCTAGGCTCACCTAGATCAATTACGGATCATATTTTTAAAATTGTTCTTTTCTTCTAGATATTACATTGATAAAATGTAGATTTAAAAAAAAATATTCAAGAAATATGCTAATTCTAAACATCGTCACCCGTTGGCCGCTTACGTTTTCTTGTTCGCGGGAGAAAAATCCTGACACACACAGTCGAGGGGTCACTGAGTTCACATTGGTTTAGATATCCGTAGTGTTGGCCTATATCATACGTCATACTACTCATTGCAAGAACAATTCCTATTTGAAATTTTCCATTGTCGCCTTACATTCTGAATTTAACGGCTTTTTTTTTTTTAAACTAATTATTAGTCCATAAAATAAAAAGTAGCACGAGTCACCGACTGTCATCATTACGCTGATGAGCTTTACGATGGTATAATATGGGTCTTATTTACATTGTATTTAAAAAATGTGTAAAAATACGGAAAGTTACGGAAAACCTATGCTCTTGTTACGGGGAAAAATTTTTTGGGGTAGGCAGCCCTGTCTTTGGCTCATGCAGGTTTTATTGAGCCGTAGAACTGGTTGGTGACCTACTTACCAGCCCAATTGTTTGATCTACCATTCGACCCTGCCATCCCAATTTTTATCTATACTAAATGAATTGTTTCTTTCTTTTTAAATTACATTACAATTTACCAAATTTTTATTGTAGCGTGTAAATTTCACTGTTATTTATATTTAAGGAATTTTTTTCATTTAATGTACAGTCCAACTGTACAATAATGATAGTTTAAATAGAATATGTGTCAGTGATAATTAACTTAAGAAAATCCCTGTTTATTTGTTATAGAATGATAGGTGAGGTGCAGCTGATGGTCCAGGAACTGCGTCGGATCACCCTGCTGTGGGAGGAACTCTGGCTGGGGACACTGAACCAGCATCAAGCTGATGTACACAGAAGACTTGCCCAGCTCAATGCCGAAATCAAAAGGGTGGAGGCTAACAAGTCTTTGTCTAAGGCCATGAAGATAACTGTCATCAAAGAAAAACACAAGACTATTATGAAACCAGTAAGCTCTTACTTACCAATGATAATTTATTGCCGCATCAGTTTTAGATGTTTGCTTTATCATACAAATCTTGATTTTTATGAGCCAATATATTAGTAATAATTGGTTTAAAGATACATGAATTTAAATTAATACTTTTTTATGTGAAAATATATAAAAATTGGAACACTTTATTTTTCGCATTTTTAAACGTCTTTCACATGTGTAACAAAATATCACTTGTTTACTCTTCTTTATATATAGAAATGTCAATACTTTCCTTATAAAGCCCATGTTAATGCAAGTTTAAAAAAAACCCTCAGTAGCAATGTTTAAAGTAAAAATTGCAGGAGTAAAAATATCTGTTATTAAATAGTGTAATTTAAAACTGTTATTTAGACTTTGTACACCTTGGAACACCTGAATGAGATAACCTCCCAGCCAGCACAAACACCACAGGAAAAAGCATTCCAGTTGGCTTATGGGAAGCAAATCAATGCTGCGCTACAGAGACTGCGTGAGCCACCAGATGCATCTAACCCCCAGGATAACTGGAGTCTGTTTAAATTAGTGAGTCTCACAAAACTTATCAGGGGTCGGCGTGGTTGTTAAAGCTCATGGTTGCTAAGCCAAAAAGTCCCAAGTTCGAACCCCTGGGCAGAAAATAGAGGCTTGATAGCTGGGGAAAGCAACCCATCTAGGAGATAAAACTCCAACATCAAACAAGTGCTGCTTTGTAGTTTGTTCTTGGATTGCAAATCAAAAAGAAAAGCAAGCTGAAATTAGAGTCAATGGCCTATAAGTAAATGGTGCATAACCAGTCGACATGTAATACTTCATTGTGTTGGAGGAAATCCCATTCAACATTACAATTAAGAATAAACTTAAAGAAGAGGACACAATTTATTAATCTCTTCAGTAGGGGCAGATCATTTCTTCTAAGAACAAACATTTTTAGATTAAGAACAACTTAGATAATTGTGTATATTCTTTAGATACACAACAGTCTTCAACTGAGGGCACAGAAAAGGAATAGTCTGCAGCTAAAAATGGATGAAATAAGTCCAAAGTTGTCAGCCTTAAAGAACTCAGTTATACCAATGCCAGGTTTAACTTCAGCTGGGCAGGTTAGTCATTGTCTCTGTTACAGCCTAGTTGGTTATAGTTTGATTACATTCAGCAGTTACCTTATAAAATGTTCTCTAACCACAGATCATAACCATTGAAGCTGTACAAAACACTGCCCAGATTTTACCCACCAAAACCAAACCCAAAAAACTTATCTTCATTGGCTCTGATGGCAAGAAGTAAGTAATTTTATAAATGTGTTATCTTATAAAACATGTTGATTGGTTAAGAAAACCATTCATTTAACGCTATCTTGATCTATTTTTAGGCACCCATACTTGTTTAAAGGCTTAGAAGATCTACATCTGGATGAGCGCATAATGCAGTTTTTATCCACAGTCAACAATATGTTTTCATACCATAAGAGGTATGGTATTTAAAAAGCCAGGTGTTATTTATTTTTTAATGTGGTCTAAAATGATAGAAAAAAATCTGACTAAAAATTTTGTTTTTTTGTGACAAACTGTTATAACCTGTATATTTCAGAAGTAATGAAAGCCGTCACCTGTATAGGGCCCGTCACTACTCTGTGACACCACTGGGTCCCAGGTCTGGCCTTATACAGTGGGTAGAGGGAGCCACTGCTCTGTTCAGTTTGTACAAGAAATGGCAGCAGCGAGAAGCCGTGGCACAGACCCTGAAATCTGTGAACAATGTCAGTTCTGTCCCACCTCCCATACCAAGCATCCCCAGACCAAGCGAGGTCTTCTTCAATAAACTCACACCTGCTCTCAAAGAAAAGGTACTATTTTAAGACAAGCTGGCAACATTTATGTAGGCATGAATGTAAGAGTAAGATTTTAAAATGTTATTTATGTCTGCCTTTATTTTTAAATGTTTAATTCATGTTTTTTTAAAACAATTATAGGGCATTGATTTTGTTGACAACAGGAAAGAATGGCCACTAAGTGTTCTGCGTAAAGTACTTGATGACCTCATGGATGAAACACCAGATGATTTATTAGCCAAGTGAGCTGTATTTCTTCTTTCATCTAATTATTTGAATGTTTTGTTGGGCCGGTGTTATTAAGTAGGAACCCGTTCCCCTTGATTGTCATTATAAGTTACGTGTGTTTCACTGAATGTTTTCTGTTTGTGTAGGGAAATCTGGTGCTGCAGCTCTGGGGCAGGGGAGTGGTGGCAGGTGACACAGTCATACGCCAGGTCTACAGCTGTCATGTCAATGATTGGCTACATCATTGGTCTGGGAGACAGGCATTTGGATAATGTTTTGGTGGATCTAGCCACAGGGGAGGTAGGCCTGCTCTAACAAAGAAATAGATCTTTACAAAAATATATTGAATGTTGGCAAGATGCCTTTAACAGGGTTTTAAATTTATTTTGTCATGTGTTAAATTTCAGGTGGTCCACATTGATTACAATGTCTGCTTTGAAAAAGGAAAAGGCTTGAGAGTCCCTGAGAAAGTACCTTTCAGAATGACAGCCAACATAGAAACTGCCCTGGGCCTCACTGGTGTTGAAGTAAGAACACATTTTATTTACAACACTACTACAGCCAATTTTTTAAAAAAAGATTGAATTTTCAATTTTAAAATTGTTTTCTATTAAATGATTTTTGTCGTTTTTGATTAGGGGACTTTCAGATTAGCCTCAGAACATGTAATGAAGACAATGCGCAAAGGGAGAGAATCCCTCCTGACTCTACTGGAAGCTTTTGTTTATGATCCTCTTGTTGACTGGACAACTGGGGGTGATGCCGGCTACACTGGAGCCTTCTATGGTGGGGAGCTGGCCCAGGGGGGTGGAGCTGCTGGTGACACCAGACAGAGCAAGCAGCAGATGGAGAGGGACATCACCACTAGCATGTTCTCCATCAGGTTGACGGAGATGGACTCAGCCTGGACAAAAAACAAGTCAGTTTTTATAGTTTGTTGCTCAGCTTATGCTGCTGTATTCACATGAAACATTTGTTACTTAGCCTCAACTTAAAAAAAATCTCTCCATTTGTTTTACTGTATCTAAGTTACTTACTCAAGTGCTGCATGTATAGTCAGATTTGAAAGAATACTTTATTTACACTAACTTAAATTCATATTTTCATTAAATGATATATTTTTTACAACCTGAACAATACACTATGGGATTTTTAAATGTATTTTTAAATTGTATCTTGTATGGTTAGAATGAAACTGAAGTTTTAAAAAATCACCAATTTATGGTTAAAGGTCTGACATGCTGTCAAGTTTGCCAGTTTTAGCAGCCAGTATTGTTGAGTGGATGAAAACTTCAGACAAGCTGGAGACTGCAGCCACAAGCCTGGAAGGGCTCCACACCATCCAACAGGTCCTGCTAGATGCCCAGAGTAATCCTCACCACTCTCTCACCACCTTGTCTGACAGGTTGGATTCCTTATTTAGATGCATATTTTTCATTTTTACTTCCTTTATAATTTAGTTGACATTTGGTTTTTAAAACATTTTTCAAGTGATACAAATTTAATTTCGAGTGAGGTTTTTTATTGTAGGGATTCTAAAATTGCTTGTTGTTTTAATATTTGTTGATTTAGTATAAAGTGATAAATTCTCTCTGGGAAGCAGATATTCAGATTATATGGTGCTGAAAGCTACTCAAGACCAGGTCATGTCCTCTGTTGTTGACAAAATCACTGAGCTGAGCAACTGGCACAAAGTACACATGGTATGTGTGTCTCATGTTACTTAAACATTTATTTTAACAAGTTTATTTAAGACATTTTTATTCTAAAATGGATGAACCATTTCATCTTTAAACTCAATACTTGCAACAATAAAAAATAACATTTTAAAAATGTCACAAAACAATGTTTCATTCTGTTTAGATGTCTCTGGATAAACTACAAAGCTCGTCTTTCCAAGCCATGTGCGCTGAGGTGTCCTCTCACTTAGATCTGGGCACCCCAAGCTTCAGTGCTGCTTCCTCGTTCTTACAGAATGCTGGCCAATCACAGATCATCACACAGGTATCTTTTCACTACATCATACACTAAAATCAGTCATTATTAATTTCCTAATTTTGCTTAATATCAAACTTAAAGTTGTTAAATGTTGTGAATAAAATATTTTGTTTTAAGAAACTGAAACATTTAGATTTTAAATGTAGAATATTTTGTATGTTGAGCTAAGCCTTATTAGTTTGATAAGCAACATTTAAATCATTTTTTTTTAGTGTGAACAACTAGAGAGTGAAATGTGCTCCATACTAGAGCAAAGACGCGCCCTGCTACACAATGTGGTGAAAATTCTCCACACCTACACTACTGTTGTATCACAGGTAATGCTCTCCACTCTTAGTGAAAGTTTTGTTAAACTCATCACCAAAAATAATTAATTTCTTATAGTTTGTTCTTAAAGAAATTGCCAACTACAGTTACATGTATATTTTATTCCCTTTGAAGTTTGGTATTGCCTTCTCTGAAGACAACAGAACATTTAAATTTCTGGGCTGGTTGCGAGAACTGCTGAGTGATTTCACCTCACACAAGTAAGTTTTTCCAGTAGAATATACATCCTTTGTTATGACTTTAAAAAAAAAAGCTCCTTACCTCTTAAAGCTGCCAGTGTCTAGTATAGCCAGTGACCAGTGTGATAATTTTGTCAGGTGTGATGATGTTATGGCCTTCCATGTTGAAATGTACAGCCCAAGTCCAACCTCACAAGTGAACAAAGCACAGAGCATATTTGCTATTGAAGCCAAGCTGCAGAACCTTCTGACAGACACCAATGCTAAGTTGATTAAAGTATGTGGAAAATATTTAATTTGTTGAAAGAATTATTAAAATTTGAAGTTATTATCTGTTTATAGCGTTGAAATTAACCAAACTCGTCTACTTTGAATTTGATATTATCTTCTGTAAAAAAAATATTTATATTTGCTAAACCATTTCTTTCTTGAATTAAGTTAAGAGATCGCAGAGCTCAAGAAAGTACTGACACCAACATACTGGGTGCTCAGGTTCAGGAAGCTGATGAAGCCATCAAGACCTTTGTTCGAGGTAAGCTTAAACATTCATACACGATATAGATTGGAATTAAAAATCTTAATTTTACCATCGCTATTAATTTTTTTCTGCTATTAAAACCTTTCTTAAACTTTTTAAAAATAATCAGAGAATGGCCTAGAAGGAGAGCGCAGTCTGATGTCAGTGATCGTCTCAGCTTTGTACACATTAAACAAAAGATACCTGCTAATGGAGGGGGCTGCTGCAGGTAGGTCTTGTTAGTTCTATGCCATACAGCTGTAGCTTGTATGTGGCTAGGTATGTGTGTCATTGTTTTTTAATGTTGCTTGAAGGTGCTGGAGACAGGCTGATGGACCTCACCTCAAGGGATGGGGATTGGTTTCTGGATGAGTTGTGTAGCATGAGCGGAAACGTCAACCAGTTTTTGGAAACTTTGAACGGTTACACTAAGGTGAAATTTTATTTCATGATATAGTTTTGTAACATTTTGTACTCTTGATAACTTATAAAACATGATAAAAGTATAGTTTTTAAAGAACTTTCAATTTCTCTATATTTATTAAAAATTTGTTTTCGTGTTTATAATGTTGAAATGTATACAAATTTCTTATTTCCTTAAGATCTGTGAGATGACAAATGTTAAAAACTTGCAGTACAGCTTGAGGACAACACACAATGTTTATGTTGCTCTGCAGGTAGGTTATCATTACTGTTAACATGTTTTAAATCTTGACTGTATTATAGTTGATGTATATCCAACAATTTATTTAGTTTTTCTAATGCTTGTGTTTTTCTCCCTACTCAGGATTTGAACATTGTCGTTGGTTTAGTTCAACAAAAAATTTTTGGTATCTCTAATGCTTGTGTTTTTCCTCCTCCCCAGGATTTGAACATAAATTTCCGCTCCATCATCTTGCCAGAGACCTTAAAATTGACCCAGGCTCAGGACGAGCACTTCATCAGCATCCTCTCCCAGCTGGATGCTCTAATCCACCAGAGTAACTCCTCTCTAGACGTGCTGGTCAAACAGCTGGAGCTCATGCATCGCAACGCCATCATGGGGCTGGAGGTAACTGTCACCATCTGGTATCACAGGCTGTTGCCTATACACATACATCTTATAATCACAGGCTGTTGCCTATACACATACATCTTATAATCACAGGCTGTTGCCTATACACAAACATCTTATAATCACAGGCTGTTGCCTATACACAAACATCTTATAATCACAGGCTGTTGCCTATACACAAACATCTTATAATCACAGGCTGTTGCCTATACACATACATCTTATAATCACAGGCTGTTGCCTATACACATACATCTTATAATCACAGGCTGTTGCCTATACACAAACATCTTATAATCACAGGCTGTTGCCTATACACAAACATCTTATAATCACAGGCTGTTGCCTATACACAAACATCTTATAATCACAGGCTGTTGCCTATACACAAACATCTTATAATCACAGGCTGTTGCCTATACACAAACATCTTATAATCACAGGCTGTTGCCTATACACAAACATCTTATAATCACAGGCTGTTGCCTATACACAAACATCTTATAATCACAGGCTGTTGCCTATACACAAACATCTTATAATCACAGGCTGTTGCCTATACACAAACATCTTATAATCACAGGCTGTTGCCTATACACAAACATCTTATAATCACAGGCTGTTGCCTATACACAAACATCTTATAATCACAGGCTGTTGCCTATACACAACCATCTTATAATCACAGGCTGTTGCCTATACACAAACATCTTATAATCACAGGCTGTTGCCTATACACAAACATCTTATAATCACAGGCTGTTGCCTATACACAACCATCTTATAATCACAGGCTGTTGCCTATACACAAACATCTTATAATCACAGGCTGTTGCCTATACACAAACATCTTATAATCACAGGCTGTTGCCTATACACAAACATCTTATAATCACACTAGTAGCAAAGCCTGTTGGACAACAGGCATAGAAGAAAAAGAAAGAAAAAGTTAAAATATGAAAAATCCTTTCCCTTTTCACTCCTCGTGGCTTGTGTGTTCTGTTTATTTTTGCTTGTTCCCCTTAGCTAATTCAGGTACAGACAAATGAAATAATTTGGTCATAGTAGAAGATTTCTCATAGTATCAAATGTAAATTTAACTCTGGGAAAGTTCATTTTCAAAACTTTAGTCAGCAATGTTGAAAAATATAACCAAAAGGTTTGTAAATCTCACATTAGAGCTCTATGTTAACCCTATACAGTTAAAAGTGGCTTGGATTTTGTTGGACAACTTTACAGCTCTCATACAATTGTACAATTACCTTTGACTTTTAGGATAACTTTACAGCTCTCATACAATTGTACAATTACCATTGACTTTTAGGATAACTTTACAGCTCTCATACAATTGTACAATTACCTTTGACTTTTAGGATAACTTTACAGCTCTCATACAATTGTACAATTACCATTGACTTTTAGGATAACTTTACAGCTCTCATACAATTGTACAATTACCATTGACTTTTAGGATAACTTTACAGCTCTCATACAATTGTACAATTACCTTTGACTTTTAGGATGAGAAACCTGAGGTGCTCATGGAAATAAAGCGCATCCAGCAGGATTTCATGGATCTGATACAAAATGGAAGCAGCCCAGCTTCTAAGCTAAGCTCTGACCAGCTGACCTCAGCTCAGATGCTGCTGATGGGCTTCAATGGGCTGTTCACCAGGCTAGAAAGTGACTTTGCTGAACTGTTGGACAGTATGGAGACCCTGGAGGTGACCTCAGTCTGGAAGAAGGTGGACACTGTCAGGGAGGCCAAATCTTTACAGGTACCTTCATTACTTTCTTTATGGAGATCACTACTTGTCACATTACCTCTTGGGTCAGGAAAAGTTTAATTTCCTATCATGTTTCTGCTTACTAGGTTTTCAGGGTTCAGATCCCAGAGAAAAATGCTCCTTTATTACCCAACTTTGTAGTTAATTTTTTTAACTCTATCAATTCTCATGCATTTTATTTATTATAGTGAATAACTGATCTATCTTGTAAGTTGTAACTTAACTAGTTACTACTGTCTACTATTATGAAGAACTTTGTAAGATGTAACTAGGACTTTTCCTAGGTAGATCAAGGGTCTTAGCTCTTAACATATATATTACATGATGAAGCCTTCAGCTTTTGTTATTCATATCGCCAAGAACATAGCAAGGCATAAATAATCAAATCAATGTTATATCAAAGCTGTTTTTTTTTATGTAAGCAGTATTTAAATGTAGCCTAGAGACTAGTTATATATGACTAGAAGCCTACTGTCATTAGAGTAATTTTTAATTTATTATTTTTGTAAGGTAGCATCCGCGTGTATGTTCCTCTTTTGGCTACAAATTCCTCTTTTTAGGCATGACTGTTCCTACTTTTGGCCGACAGGGGTAGGCATGTCTGCAATGATTGTTTTCAAAAAATCTTGTTTCAGTTGTCCAACTTCAGCTCCACCACAAGACCACTGCTTGCCCAGCTCTTCTTCCTAAAGAGACTCCAAGCTATGCAGGGTTTTTTCTTAATGACAACACAGTTTGCTGAGGCTCTACAAGGTTGTACTTTAGAATACTCATACAACTAGTAACAACTTTCTGTATCTTGTCTTAAATTTACATTAACTTATTTCATGAACTTTTTTTCTTTCTATTGCTGTAGGACATAGTGGTGGTGTTGTGTATGATGAGGAACAGATGTCTAAACCAATCAAAAGATACATTGCTGATTTTGTCAGAAAACAGGTAAGATTTTTGTATATTGCAGGATAAAAGTACCCTTATAAACATAATGGTCAATGTGGCAGGTGAAGTAGAGTTCACCTATTTTAGTGACCTCTGTATATATGTAGGGATAGTGTGATTAGCACTATGCCCAGCCACCCTTACTTTTCCTAAGTTATGTCAGGTACCCATCAGAGCTGGGTGGACTTCAGCCCAAAATCTGAACTCAAAGGTTAACAGTAACATGCTCTACACCCGACCACATTGTCCTTTTTTTGCAGCATCAGGTACCAGAATATTTACTTCCATCATGCAAAATATAGTTAACTCACTCTGATCTGATCAGTACCTGTTGGAACATGGGAGTAGTAAATAAATTCATCAGCAGTGTATAATTCTTTGCAAGTGCCCATGCTATAAAAACAAATAGAGGCTACTTGTATATTAGCTGAAATTTGTTGATCCATCATTAGGATTACCTTCAATTACTTTCTATATGTATGAAATAGATTTAACTACAATACAATATTTGTCTGAATAGTTCACTTTTTTTTAAACAAAATTTTAATCAGCTAGGCCTTTTATTCTTATCTTGATTTTATTAATCTTCAACACCTTTTTTAGAGTAAAAATGTGATTGCTTAAAAATATTTTACACTAATTTACAAAAATGTATTATAAAATTGTTTGATTTGACAGAGATATAAGTTGCCTGGGGAATCTACTTCCTATGGACATCTCCCGCTGTATTAATTTAAAATGGTGTGATTGTTATCTGTAGGTCCTTGGTTTTCCATCTCAAGTCTTGGGCTACATCATCTGTGTGTTCCTGGGTGGCCTGGGGGTTAATGTCACTGCTGAGATTGAGCTGAAAGACATTGGAGCTGAGCTGAAGATGCCTTTAGACTTGCTGTGTAAGAAGGGCATGGAGACCTGCCTCAACACTGGGCAGTTCCAGCACAGGCACCTCACACAGGTCACTGCCTTGACCAGCAACCTTGACACTGCCTGGAGGAAACTAGACCTGGCCAAGTAAAAGATTTCATTAGTCTCTGTTTCTGTCTATATATTTAATTGTTTACAAAAAAAGTCTTATTTATTCTTTTATAAACTTATGTTTAAAAGTATGTTGTATCTATTCAAAGTTAGACCACATAACTTGATTTAAACAAATATTTGTGTTATCTAAAAAAATATGATGATGTTTTTTCAGACGTCTTGATGCTCACATCATCTTAATGAAAGGTCAAGTTCAGAGATGCCAACCCCAGCTTGCCAGGTTTCAGTGGCTACATGAAGACATCTTTACCCAAGCTGGCAGACAGCACTCACAGATGATCAACCCAGCCAGAGCAGCTGTCATGTCAGAAATGAAAAAGGTAATGGGGCTGGTTTAGGTAATGGGGCTATTCAATTGACGATATGGTTTAGGTAATGTGTCTATTAATTTATCTGGTTTAGGGAATGTAACTATTCAGTGTATCTGGTTTAGGTATTCAGTTGATCAGGTAATCAAATACTTATGTCTATACAGCTGTCTAATGATTGAATTATTTGTCTGTCCAGACTGCACAAGCTCTTCTGTCTCAGGAGTCAGTATTAACCTCATGCCAAGAGAGGTATAATCAGATGGAGGCAAGCATAAGCCAGAGGTTAAGATGGGCTGCTGGTGCTAATCCATCACTCAATGTTGTACTCACAAACTTTGAACAGTCAGCATTGTATCGCAAAAAATTTATAGAGGTAGGTATCAGTTCACTCTCTTCTTTTGATTTCTTCAGCTTTTAAAACCTGTCGAACAAGTTAATAGTAATAATAGTTATAAAATGTAAAAAGCTCAATGCACAAAATTAGTGAAGTTTGTTTAGGTAGCTTTCTCTTTATCATTTAGATGGGAAATTATTAATCTTTCTTTGAAAGTTTACATCTTATTACCTTTTAGAATTCCTTTCTTTAAAACTTTATATTCCCATGGTTTGATGAGTGTTCTTATTTCAAACCCTTTCTCATGCTACAAATTTTGTAGATTATAAACATTGTCTAAACTTTCTGAATAGGAGGAAAACAAAAGAGTGACTGAAGCTGGGAACCTGTGTCAAGGTATTCTGCATCTGGAGGCTTTGAGGACACAAACAATTGAGGCGTCTTCATCAGACACAAGCTTCCGTCAACTCCTCAACAAGTAAGATTTTATTTCCTTTCTCTAACTTTACACTAGCAATTCCAGATAACTGCTTTTCTAAATTTAATCCATAGTTGATAAAAATTTATAAATCCATTATAATTATCTTTAGTTTTTTTTAAAAGTTATGCTAATCAAAAATTGTGATACATCTTGTTGGAAAAAAATATAATTAAAATAATGGATTATCTTTGTAAACAATCTGATAATATTTAGAGCAGTTGTTCTTAACCTTTTTGGCGTACCGAAACCCATGAGTTTCATATACACATTCACTGAACCATTCTTAATAGTTATTTAGTCAGCACTTTCAAAGCTGATACTAAATCTTACGAGTCGGTTGTGTGTCTTGATCTCTGCCAAAACCCTGAGACTGACTCACCGAATACCTGGGGTTCGATTGAACCCAGGTTCAAAACCACTGATTTAGATTTAATTGTATTAACCCTTAAATAAGCTTTCTAATTCTGTTAAATTACATGTTAATTATTTGTTTAAAAAAAACTTTTTGTGTAGGTGCTCTGAATGTTGCATGATGCTGGAATCTACCTGCAGCTCTGTTACTGATCTGGAGCTGAGCATCATTAACATACAGGTGAGGTAGTTTTTAACACCATCATTTTATTTGCTGAGATTCTCTGCCAACGACAAACTTAGATCTAGAATTATTTCGCTCTGTTAAACTATTATTATAGTCAGTTAATTTTGATTAGAATAGTTTCTCTTTTAATCTATTATTATATCCAGTTAACAAGAGCTTTTTGTAGCTGCTAATCTGTTTCAGTGAAATCAGATGTAACCGTTAATAATTTCTTACAGCCATTAACTGATACAGAGAAGTCCGATTTAAACTGGATAAAAAAAGCCATGGATGCAGTAGACAATACTGTTAAAGACGCAAAGAAAAAACTGGAGCAGATAGCTATCAGTCTAGAAGAGTGTCAGGTATGTCATCAAAATTATCAGCACTATTTTGTGTTTGTTATTAAATTTTGATCTGTCCTCGTGACTCTTTTTATTTTAATATCTCATAGAACTTATTTAACATAAACATTCTGTTGACATTCTAGGCTTGTGGTTATTTTATAGGAATTGATTTGCCTTTTGTTAAAATGAATGTGCTAAACATTGACAGAGAAACATCAAAGAATCTGTGTCAGTGATTAAAGTCCATCTGTCCAGTCACCACAAACTCATGTCAGACATCAGGTCCATTCTAAAAACTCTGGCTAAGGTAGGTTTGGCAGCTGAGAAATTTTGGATTTCACTTCTTCTGTTTCATTTTTTATTTGTCTGATTTCATTAATTTTTGTTAACTCTTTATTCTTATAAGTAAATTTTATTAGTGTAGACCTAAATTACTTTTTTTATATTATTGTAAAAACTCAACTGAATATATTTAGTTGGAGGAACAAGATTACGGAGAGGAAGTCCAGCCTGGGGGGATCAGAGATTATTTAGCCCACTACAAAACCTTCTCAGAGAAGATCACAGCCATCCTGAAAACTGTGGTCAGTGATATGACCACCAGAGATGAGATGTCACAGAGTGTTGCTGACCTAGAGGAACTGAGGACACAGCTTGATTTGTAAGATCTTACACTTGTGTCAGATTTCACTGCAATAAACTATCTATACTTTTTAAAATGTTAGAACAAGACACTCACAAAGTTATAATAATACCTCAGAAACCTTACATTTATCACAAGCAATGTGGTCCATCCTACTCTGATGGGTACCTAACTCACGTTAGGGAAAGTAAAGGTGGCTGGGCATAGTGCTGACACACCATCCCTTCATATGCCGAGGTCACAGAAACAAGTGAACTACTTCACTTGCCCCATAGACCGTCAAGTTTGAAAGGGGAACTTTACTTTAATGTGGATTTCAATGACAAACCATAGTTTTATTTCTTTCTATGAAAATGATTATTTCTTAAATCATTTGGTCACAGCTTGATTCTAATCTAACATACAAATAAAGAGCATTTTATTTTGTTTCAGGATCTATGACAGTTTGTCAGAGTTTGCTCCATCTATAATGAGCACGAGCATGACATTGGAGCAGCAGAATGACCCAGCCTCAGGGGACGTAGACAACAAGAAGCTCCTGGACCCAGCAGTCCGGGCCATAATACAGACCAAAGAAAGGGACTCACCACCTTTACAGAACCTCAACAGTCCCATCAATCAGAGCACTGGTGTCAAGTTGCAAGGTATACAGCATGCACACTCTGTGTTATTTCCTTGATATAGTTATTGTAATAAATGGTGGAATATTGTGGTCCAGTTACTTAAATTTATTGTTTTATTTCTTGTTTAGCAAAGAAAGAGAAGGTTTCAAGGGATCCCAAGACAGGAAAAGGTAAGCTTGTTTCAATAGGTCAGCTAGATGATGGATTACTATATCAATCTCAGTTTATATTGTATTAAAGAAAAATAACAATGTGACTTAATATCAAGTATCTCAGTCAACATTTTTAGTTTCTCCTGTAAACTTGATGTCTTCATCAGCGAGCCTGTTTTTTTTTTTTTTTTTTTTTGACATGCAGGTGTAATCAAAAGAACCTGTATTTTGAAATTTTTATTTAAAATTTGCAGAAAATTTCACTACAAATGATTCTTTACAATAAACTAAAACAGGTGCTAATTGCTGCTTATGTTTTAGATCGTACAAGAAAAAAATCAGGGTTAGAAAAATGTATATTTTAATAAACCATCCACTTTTTATAATAGTAGTTAACTTTTTCTGTTTACATTCCAGCTGTCCAAGAAAGAAATTCCTATGCTGTTGGAGTGTGGAGGCGGGTGAAAATGAAACTAGAAGGCAGGGATCCTGATCCTAACAAAAGAATGAGCATAGCCGAACAGGTAGCTTTTCATTTTTCAAGTTCTTAGCATTTTCTTTACCAAATTCATATAATACATTTGGGTTTTTTTTATGATAGCTTGAGGCATGTAAGACTAAGTTAGCTTTAAAAAGGCATTTGGTAACAGCTTACATCAAAATATTCTGATGTAAACTTGAGTGCAAACTTATTATATCTTAGGTTGATTACATAATCAAGGAAGCCAAAAATCTGGACAATTTGGCTGTTCTCTATGAAGGCTGGACACCGTGGGTATGAGTTGGACAAGCACAGGCCAGACATGGCATTACGAGGATACATAGTCTAACAAGCAGAAGACAAGGGAGACAACCCATTGTCCTTCAGCAAAGATTTGAAAGGAAGAGTTAATGCATCATGTGCGACATTGACCCCCTGATATCCTACACAAAACTTGTGAGGCCATCAAGCTAGGGAGCTGCGGTGCACATTATGATTATCATGCGATGAGAAGGTTGAACTGAGACATGAACAGGGCCGGGGATACTAGCACAAGCAAGTTGGTAACTGCCTTGACTCCATTGTGGGTGAATCTTCCGTAGCATTGGGGAAAAAGATATTGAAGATAAAAACGTGCATGGTATGCCTCCAAGCAAAAACACTCTGGGTCTGTCCGATAGGCCCAAATCAAAGAGTGGCTTTGGGGGAAACCAGCACAGCAAGTCTCTTAATAACATCTTTTTCCTCCACTATCATATCTGTTGAAAAATATAAGTGCTGTTGTTGGTTATTTTTTTTTTAAGGGGGGGTGTGAAAGTTCAGCTGGAAGTCCTAATTACAATAATGGGGACTTAATATTGAGCTATAGATTGTTATTACATATCCTGTCTAAGAGACTGTCCCAGGTTAAGTAAACACCCAAATGAGATGTTACTTTTTTTTTTTGCTTTTTTTTTTTGTTTTAATGTTGTTGAACATGTGCAGTAAAACTTGATTGAACTACACACATGTAGTGTTGAATCAGTTCATTTTTTTCAAACATTTTTCGGTTGCATCTAATATTAATAATTATAATTTTCTTACAGCTTTATTAAGCTAATATCGTAGATTAAATAAAAACTAATACAGTGTATTAAAATATAGTCAAAATAGGTCCAACAATTATCAATATGGTTCATAATTTTAGTCAATCTTTTTTTTTATAGTGTATGTTAACAGAAGTATTTTTTTTTATTTGGAGTAACTTTATGATTTTATTTAAGAAAGTTTAGACGTGATTTATAGAAACTTATTTTATAAACAGCCAGGTTTTGATTTTGAACCCTAAAGTAATGTTTCAATATTTGTTTTGCTGATGTAGCATTCCCTGCTTATTTCATAGACTGCTTACAGTTAAACTGTCAGGGAAGGCTAAAGAATTTCATATCTGAAACTCATAGGTCTTAATCTAATAAAGTAGTAATTACCCTGATTGCGTTTTTTTTTTAATATTCAAATATTCCAATGCTTACTGCATGTTTAATTCCTGATGTGCTATTCTTCATTGTTAATTCCTGCTTCATAATTAATTATTTTTTTCGTAATTTAATTTTAATTTAAAAAATTTTGTTTTCAAAGGAGATACCTTAAATTTTCCAACCCCTTGGCATTGAAGATCTCCTGATTTCTAAACCTGGCATCACTTGATCTGATACAAATATTGAAAGGTGTTTGAATTCAGATGTGTGACAGTATAATCACTTAACATGAAATAAAAATCATTTGAAAACTAAAAGTGAAATGTTTTGATGAACTTAATCACTCTCTGACCCCAACCATCCAGTTTTCCCTTTAGTATTCTTTTACCTTTTCCTATTTTGTTGAATGTTCAAATATTATCACTGTTCCTTACAACAAAAACAGGTTGAAGCTCAGCTCATGTTTGTAGTTTAATGTTCATTTGATGCCAAATTCTCCTATAGAATTGAGAAGAAAAAACTTGCTTCTACTTCAGTTGATGTAGTTTTTCTAAATTTTTCATGGAACATTTAGCTATTAATTCGCCATTTTTAACAGGTATATTAACACCTGAAATCTAGCTTAATTTTCTCATTCGTTATTTTTAATTACCCATTACACAGGTCTTAGTACACCTTGCATTAGCCATTATAACAGGTCTAGCTACACATAAAATCTAGTAAATTTGTATTAATAAAACACTGATACATTTTCTAGATGAAATTTGGTGTTAGACAATACATGAAGCCTTAACAATTTTATTTTGTATCAAGTCAGTGTATTTTAAGTTTAGGATCATTTTAGTAAACATAACCTATCTACAGAGATTACAGTAGTTATATCTTTAAGTCAGTCTGATAACTAATTGAAATAATTGTTTTTTAATTAAGCTTGTTTATGAACAATTATTTTTCATGAAAATAAAATAATTTTTTTTTTAAAATTTAACACACAGCCAAAGTTAAATATTCAGATGAATTTTTTTATATGCTTTAAAGTTACTGTTTACTTAATTTGTTTATTATTTCAGTTGTTTATTAAATTTAAGAGAGGTCAAAAGTCAATGTAACACAAATACAAAGTATAGCCTGCTCTCTGCTTACTACAGTTTTTCATTATCTTATTTGTATTCTGTAACCATGTAATTAGTGTTGTGGCAATTAAAATTTGAACTCTAAAATTGTTTGTTTCAATGTATTCTTTCACTAAAACCGTTGTAACTGTCTACTCTGATGGTGCAAGGTGTCTTACAGAAGAGATATTATTTTACATGCCTGGCCATTTGATTACTAATTATATTTTAACATTTACCATAAATGAACTAATTATTTTGTGAATAATGATAGATTTCATTGAAGGAGGTAACTCAGCAACTGTCACTCCCAGTGCTTCACAAAGTATAATGTCATAACTTAAGAAAGAACTGTAGGTACACTATAAAAACAAGGGAAAAAACTCAATGTAAAGATATTTTTATAATGTGGTTTATTATGATAGAGATTCTTGAAGTACATATTTTCTTTTATGTATATTGTTAGATATAGACACAGTCAAATCACAAGAAGTACAGCAGATTAAATACTGGTTAGGTCAAAATAATTATAAAGTTTGGTAGCAAAAACATCTTTAACAGTTGATATTTTAAAGTTTGTGGTGCAATAAATGGAGGATGGGGTGTAGATGAGGGTCAGCTTATTTTACATAAGTCAGTGTTAATCATATGAACACATAGAAGAGCTTTTACTTCTTAATGTATATGTGTAAGAAAATAACACATTAGACTTGCTTTTTAACATTGCTGTGAAGGTTAGACATTATTCATTTATGATATCTACATAAGGGAGGAAGTGGGGGAAAAGCACATTAATGAGGGTGCTTTGATTGAGGGGGGGGGGGGGGGGGGGGTCATCTGGACATCCACATGTTACTTAGTGTTAAACAATTCATCTGCATAAAAAATGAATACATTGAAACAAGTGTTTTTTTTATAAACCCCAGCTCAGCTGGTAATAAATTCACAGGTTCCTTATTTATTAAATTTAACACCTTTTATGTAAGTGACAGATGAAGGAAACAGAAAAAATAGGGGCCATGAACCCAATGTGACCTTACAACATTATAATGCTGTACAGAAAATAATGTTTAAAACCTTTCCTTCCATAAAAAATATGTTTGATATTGATATGATGCATCTGGTTGTTAAGCCTACAGAAAAAAATATTTTTTGTGGACATCAAAAAATGGATGACCCCATACTAAATAATTTTCAGTCTAATTTTAAACACATTAGCATTTCCTTCTAAATAAAAAATCATGAGAGAACTGATCAATGCTTTTTTATTGTAATACTGTTGTAGAAAGATTATTTACAATTCTTAATACCAGACCTAATTTAAAACAAGAGGGGTTTATGTATAAGCTGTTGTCTTGCACTATGCAACACCCTGTTGCCAGATATAAAAGCATTCTCAGGTTGCCATGCTGGTCCTTTATCTTTTCCTAAAATAAATTTAAAAAAAAAAAGTCAACAGATATGGTCTGTTTTTAGGAAGACATTTTTTTTTATTCTGGAGCAATAGAAAGTATTAATGTTTATAACATTTAAAAAAATGTATCTATACAATTGGTAAGATCATAAGATGGGGAAACAAAAAAAAAAATACTACTCAAATGGGGAGGGAAAGTCAGAGTTGCTTATACAGCTTAAGATTGTAGGTCACAACTGAGTTTAGTAAGTTCATTTGGGTACTCAAGTCAAATGCATGGAAAGTTGGTAAGCAAGGCAATGTGCTTTGGCCAAAGAATGGGTGAACTCTTTGTTCAGCTTGATCAGGTAAGCAAGAGTACTTAAAAAATTACTGTGTACTAAATGGGAGCTTGGCAACCAGATGGTCTTATGGAAGTTCATAAAATTCAGAACCAGGTAACCTAAAATAAAAACAACTGGCAAACTGAAGAGTAAATCATGAAATACCTGTGATAATGTCATATTGTTGTCTAACTGGATACTCCCTGGCAACCCCAGGACCTCTTAAGAGCCCAAGTTTGTTATGAACTCTATTATACTGTGACCAGTAGCTACAGGGACTTGAATCAGGCATGATTACTTCTTTGAGTTTCCCTCCCTCATTTTGGTTGAGTTTATTGGTTAAAGATAACAAATGCAGTCTATTTGCCTAGAAAATTAAAGTAGTAATACATCAGAAACTGATTTCCCTGTTTCAAATAGTTTAAGAAATTTAATGAAAACAAAAAAATACTAAACATTTGTTAAGGCTTATATAAAATGTATGGGATGGAGTGGTCTAGGGGTAGAGAGCTGGACTGCTAACCCGTAAATCTCGTGTTCGAATCCGGGTTCAAGTCAGTAGACCGTCCCTGAGTCCACCCAACTCTGATGGGTACCTAACTCACGTTAGGGAAAGTAAAAGCGGCTGGGCATAGTGATGACCACACTATCTCTTCATATGCCGAGGTCACAGAAGCAAGTGAACTCTACTTCATTTGCCCCATAGACCGTCAGGTTTCAAAAGGAAACTACTTTTATATAAAATGTAGAAATTAATCAATAATTTATTCTAATATTGTGTAAAATTACAGAAAAATTATGGATTAAAGCTATATTTAATATAACTTACAGATTCAGTAGGTTTCTGTCTATATGTCGTCATTGTTTCTGAACGAAAATGATCTGGCTCTTTATCTGTGCCAAAAACTATTTGTGACCGATGCATTGATGGACAAGGTGTAGGTCTATCAGCAGGCTTCAAGTCAGTTCTACCACTAAAAAACTGAGGTTAAATATAGTAAATATTACTATAGCAACTTATTAAAACACACTGAAAAATTACCATACATGGATAAGATTATAATATTTGTATGGAATAAAAGAAATGTTTGAAAAAAATGATTGTGCTAAGGGGTCATCCATTTAAGATGTCCACAAAAATTTCATATTTTAGACCCCCTTCCGCCGTCCACATGCATCCACTTTCAACACCCCCCCTCCCCCCCCCCCCCCAAGTGGACATAGACAAACACTTAGTAGATCTCGCAAAACATACTATCAATTTTCTATTTTTATAACATGATTTGTGTACCTAATAACTGATATATAGATTTAAAATTTTTTATAATTGTTATTATTAGGCCTAAATATCAAAAGTAGAATCTAGCAGTGTCTTTATTTAACACAAGCAATGTCCTCTTAATTTCACTTTTTACAAGCAGGTTACGAGTTTTATGGTTCTTTTAAAATGTTAATATTTCAACATTAAGTTCAACGTGTGGACGTCCGCATGGACCCGATCCTCCCCCTTCCAGTCCACAATAGTCAATTTATTCGGACCCCCCCTCTGTGTGGACGTCATTAATGGATGATCCCTAAGTTTCTTCTTTCTCATGTCAAGGAAACTTGTAAACATGCATGGACTTTGTTTAAAATGAAAAGGTCCCATACCATTTTTTTTGTTTAGACTGCATTTAAATAATTTAGACCAATGGTATTGCTTAGTAGTATGACTTAATATCACTGCTGATACTTAATGCCAGCAACTCTTAAAATAAACCCATTAAAGTAAAAAAATAAAATTAACCAAGTTTTTACCTGTTTTGTTGTGGTTGTATAGTCTGGTGACCAGGGAGGCTTGGCTATTGTTAGTGTGCTTCTATGCATTGCTCGCACACCTTTAACTGATTTTGTGGGAGCAGATGATGATCTTTGTTCATTATAAAAAGCTCGGTGGCAGTAAGGCTCATGTATAACTGGGTAATGGCAACCATCTTCAGTGAGAAGTGTTGTAGCGGTTTTACCTTGGCCATGTAGAATTCTAGAGTCAAACATTGTATCTGAAGTTGATGCCATGAAGTTTTCAACAAGGGTGTAAGCTACTCAGTAACATGTAGGCTAATGTACTCAGTAAATGTAGACAATGTTCATGTAGTAGTTCAAATTCAAACTAGTAGAATCTATATATTCTATTAGTATTCTAGTCGATACTTATTAAGCATTAGTAATTAGATCTAATTAGATCTAAAACTAGAATCTATATGATGTGGTAAATTAAAAATTAATAACTAGTCAACAAGGCCTAAATTAAAATTAATAATAATAAAAATTTCTTATTTTAATATTTTTCATCAATCAAAACCACAAGAATGAAAAATATCAGCTCTTGTATTTTTATGACTGTTGAATAACTTGGATAGCGAAAACTATCTATCGAGTTTTTCAAATTTAATAAATGAGTACGGTATACGCAGATACTGCATTAGTCTCAAGACAGAATTTAGTTGTTACGTGATAGATCTAGATCTAGTAGACATCGTTTCGGTCGATGAACAACATAAGACGCTTTGAATGCTTTCGAAAATTAAAATAGTCCTAAAATAATAATTTATATGAATAAATGTTTTTGTTACCATTGCTTTTAAAGGTACATAAACAAAATTATAAACGTTTCCAAATCGTTTTAGTTTGCTTAACAGTAAATAAACTAAACTATTTTATATAATTGAAATCTCGCTAGCAACAGAATAGACCGCGTATGTATACAATTCCATATGCAATATTGCGATTAAAATTTTAGATAACTTCGGAAAACAAATAATCAGAACAAGCCTAGATCTAGATCTAAATGTCTGCTCTAAATCATTGACAATCTGCCTAGACTTTCTAAATTTAGGTCTAGATCTAGATCTAGAAAGTCTAGACAGATCTAGATAGTCTACATCTAGACTAGATCTATAATATTGTATTGAATCTTTTTCCTCTATTTTTTTTTTTTTGCACCAAAACTAACATAGTAGATCTGGATCTATTTTTTTTTTACTTTAAAAAAAAAAAGTTGTTAATTAAAGAAACGTAAGATTCCTAAAAAAATAAATGCCTAAATACTACTAGAATCTGGATCTAAATATATTATTAACTAAATAGATCTAGAGAATCTAGATCTATAAGTATAGTTATGATAATTATAAATAGTCTGTAAATTGGACCCTTTATTATAGGCAATTAATTGACCAAATTAAATATTAATGTCATTGCATGAAATTTATATAGGCCTAGTAAATATATATACTTTTAACAGTGTCCGCCCCCCCCCCCCCGAAAAAAGTGTACCGCCCCCCCCCCCCCCCGAAAATTTCAAGTGCCCCCCCCCCCCCCCCCCAAAGAAAAAAGTCTGGAAGAAACACTGGGGACGGGAGTTGAGATACTAGTGTTACTAAGTAGGCCTACATAAGTGCTAAGAACGTGTACTAAAACCACATACTTTTTGTTTTACAAAAAAAAAAGGGAATTACACAAACAACTAAACATGTGTACCAAAAAAAATGAACATGCTTAATTAAAAAAAAACCTGCCCCGGGTGAGGATCGAACTCACGACCTTCAGATTGCTCGGAATTGTGTGATTATGAGACTGACGCGCTACCTACTGCGCTACCGAGGCTTGCAGTAATATGGGGAATACTGCTTATCCACTTTTATTTTAGGCTGTAGCATAAACTATGAACGATTCCTAATGTCTATATAGCCCTAAAAGTAAGCCTGTAATAAAATGTTACACCATTCAGACGAAAAAGTCCATTGCGTATAGGGACCATTGAGTACGGGGCATCAGCCAGTCAGCCATTTTGTTTTGTCTCTTACTATATTAGACTATAGGTTATAACCTTTGCATGTTCGAAAATTAGGCCGCACTTTCCCTACTGAACTTCTCCATGTTGCTTTTTTCGTTTGGCGCATGTGATATTCAATGTTTCTTTCAGGCATCTCCCCCACCCCCGAACCCCTCCAAACGCAATATAATTTCTATAGAAAATATATACTTTTACCTGTTGACGCCCCCTACCCCGGACATTTTATTCCGCCCCCCCCCCCCCTCACCAGAAAATTTCAAGAGCCCCTGGAGAAAAAAATCTGAAAGAAACACTACTCTTATATTTAAGCTGATGACTCAACCATCTCTATCCTCTGTGTCTGATGACTACCGAATATCGCATGAGTTCAATGATGGTTCCTAAAACTCCTAACTAAGATGATATTTGGCTTAAAGCAGTTTCCTCCCCCACTCCCCGTAAATTTCAAATGCCCCCCCCCCCTCCCCGGAGAAAAAAGTCTGGCTAAAAGATTCGTTAAAATGACCCAGGAATATGTCAAGGAATGCTTCTAGCTTCATTTTCTATTACATTGGTTGGTGGCTTTCTAACATCAAGAAGACAATAGGCACTTACAAATACGTATGGGGCTACATTATTTATAAATGCATGCTACTTCATTTTAGTAGTAAGCCTAAGTTACATGATTTTCATAGTTTTCTAGTGCATAGGCCTACTTAAATATAAGTTTTAGCTAGTTGTCCTAATCTATTCTTACGTCTTCGAAGCAATCTGCATCATTTGCGAATCCACATCCCATAGGCGAACTATCCTTCTCCCTTATATATATATATATATATATATATATATATATATATATATATATATATATATATATATATATATATATATATATATATATATATATATATATATATGTTACGGTCAAAGCCCGAAGTGCGGCCAAAGCGCGGATTGGCCGGCCAATCCGCGCATTGGCCGGCTCTCTTGGCCAAAGCCCGAAGAACTGAGCACTAAGATCGTATTTCGTACATTGGCCGGCCAATGCGCGCACTGGCCGGGACGTACTGGCCAAAGTCCGAAGCGCTTAAATTTGACAGCGTATTTTGTACATTGGCCGGCCAATGCGCGCACTGGCCGGGATGTCCTGGCCAATGTTCTATCTAGACTAAGTTGTGATCGCATTTTCATTACTCTGGGTAATTTTCATTGAGAGTAACGTATTGCTTAGCTCTTGTTTGTATAGCATTCTATATGCAAGGCGACATGGATCAAAAGGGCCGTCAGACCATGAGACAAAACATAGCAGATGTCTGTCAAAAGAAAAAAAAATGTAACTCCATGTTAGTTTCCATATATGGGCTCTTGATAAAATAGTTACTGAGGAAGATCTTGAGAACATTGAACAAGAAATGGAGTTTGCCATAAATGCAACGACATCCTCAGCTAACACATCTACTACCGTGGCGGAACGTCCAGACCAGTTGCGTGACAATAATGTGGCCAACAGATTCTGTATAGTTTGTGAAAAACATTGTAGTGTAGCTCATTCTTTTGGATCCTGTGGCAACGATGTCCATGCTATTTGTGGAATACCCAATGAAGCAGACGAAGGGTACGGAGGGAACATTACCTGCAGATTGTGTCACAACAAACAAGACATCATGGAACACAGATCAGCAGCTCATACTGGCTTGCAAACTCAAGGTGCTAAGATGCTTAAAACATCAAATACAAAATTTAAAGATGGTGAAGTGGGTGACAATGTACGCATCCGTTTTCCAGATGTTGACAGAGGTCACGGTGATCCCCGAAGCGTGATTGCAGTTGTCATTAGCGTCGAGGGCGGTTTCTACAAATTAGGAACGGAACATGGTGTTCTAAAACAACTGTATGCTAGAAGTGAGTTTTCAATTCTCCACGAAAAACTGCTCTTATTGTCGTCAGTTGGCACTGAGGAAAAATCACTACGAGCCATCGCATCTTCACAATCATTGACTGGGGGCCAAGACTACACTCGCTGCAATTGCACAACTAAGTGCACAACAAATCGCTGCAAGTGTAAATATAACAAGCTGCTATGTAATTCTAAATGCCATAAAAGTTCAACTTGTTGTAACAAGTGATAATATTGATTGATTGAGACTATAATACAATAAAATATTTGAATGTTTTTGTCATTTGGTTTAATGAATAATCAATAAAGACTTAATTTCATGATCCTTACGGCATTAAAAAAAAAACAAAATCTGCGCATGATCTTCTAATTCGGACTTTGGCATGTCGTCCCTAGCCAGATGATCTTCTAATAAAGACTTTGGCCGGTCCACCATGGCCAGACCGCGGACTGGCCGGCCAAAGGCCGAAATCAAGAGCTATTTCAGACTTTGGCCGGTCCACCATGGCCAGTCTGCGGATTGGCCGGCCAAAGGCCGAAATCAAGCAAAGTTTCGGACTTTGACCGACCTATGGGAGGCGATATTGGCCAATGCGCGGATTGGCCGGCAAATCCTAGCATTGGCCGACCAATCCTAGCATTGGCCGACTTCGGGCTTTGACCGTAACATATATATATATATATACAATTCTCTTAATGGAGATCATGCGAGACACCACGTAAACGCACGCCGTTACTCCCTCGCTCTCTAGGTACATAGCTACCACCCCCACCCCCACCAGTCTAGTTAGGGGAATCGTCCTTCACGAGCTACTGATAGTGTTTTAAAGCAAATATTTTCAGTCGCAGCATTGGTAGTGTCGAATTCACAAATTATGAACTACTGAAAAGTAGAAAATAAAACAACTAAATTGCGGCGTATGCTACGCCGCGGGTCGGCTTGTTTCTTCTATTAGTCTGCTAAGCTGAGTGGTTAATCGTTTTTCTAGTGTTCATTTTTTACAACGGCTGGCTGGTTACAATAAAACCATCTACAAAAAACTATATAGTCGTCTAGGGCTAATGAAACACGCTGTTGTCAAATAGTGTACGTGATCTGATACATGCCTGAAATTGAAAGCAACTCTCAAAAGTAGCATTAAAAACATATGCCCCGGGTGAGGATCGAACTCACGACCTTCAGATTGCTCGTTATTGTGTGATTATGAGACTGACGCGCTACCTACTGCGCTACCGAGGTTTGTGTTACAACTTCCAACGTATTTTACAAATTCAAATATAAAGTGGTCGTAACGCAGACTATAAAACAACGTTGCAAAATCGTTTAAAATAAACTCCCTGCCTACATCGATTTAGAAATAAAACAACTTCTTAGTACAACTAAATTTCAGTCTATAACACGGAAAAGTTTAATAAGACAAAATAACTCAATTAGGAGTTTAATAAAAAAAAAAGTACTTGCCCCGGGTGAGGATCGAACTCACGACCTTCAGATAGCTCCTGATAGTATTAGATTATGAGACTGACGAGCTACCTACTGCGCTACCGAGGCTTACATTAATAATAATATCGTATTATTGAATCTGTCAGTTATAGATCTAGTTAGAGTAATTTTCACATATCTGTGCATATCTTATGTCCTTCATTTTGGTGCTTCGAATTTAATTTTAGTTATTTGTTTACTGTTTAATGTCATTTAACATTAAATTCGTATAGTGTTTTATCTTTTCGTGGATCTTGGTCGGTGGTAAAATGTCCCGTTTTAAGCCTCTTATAATACTTACATTGTTAGTTTCAGGCCTAATTACGTGTAACAAATAAAATACTTAAAAAAAACTTTTAAAAAAACCACGTTTTTCTTGTGGACTAAAAAGTAGAAAATAAATTTTCATACATTTGATGACAAAAAACGTGGGTACGTTCACCATCAAATTTCCCGACCCATCTGCCCGACCCACGTTTTTTGTCATCAAATGTATGAAAATTTATTTTCTACTTTTTAGTCTACAAGAATTTTTTAAAAAGTTTTTTTTAAGTATTTTATTTTCTCCTTTTTAGTCCGTTGCTACACATGAAAAACGTGTTTTTTAAAAAAGTTTTTTATATAGTTTATTTTCTACTTTATCTAATGACTTGATTAAGTATGAATTGACAAAGTGTTTATAAATACACGGACTAAAAAAATCTTGAGCGACCAGGATTCGAACCTGGGTTGTCGCGGCCACAACGCGAAGTACTAACCACTATACGATCACGGCCAGCGCGCTCACATCGATTGGGGCCGAAGTAACTGTGTCAACAAGCCTCCAGTCTTGTCGGTATCTTTAGAAATCATGTCCTCAATTTTATGGTCCTTTGGGCGTAATTAAATTAAGCTAATTACGGTCTCTAATTGCTAGTTTTTATGATTGCATCTGAAATTGTTAGGCGAAAGTAACCTGCATGCCAAATTTCAGATCTATAGAGCAATCAGAAGTGGGCTAATTTTCGATGTCAATTTTAACAACAAACACATCCACGCGAAGCTGAGTTAATAAAAACGTGTTAAAAAAAAACTACAGTTTTAAAACAAAGATCTAAAAAATAACAAGTAAAGTTCGAACCTGAGGGAAAGTGTGGTCAGAACTATGTCCAGCGGCCTTCACTTTACATAACGTGAACTCATCAGAGCTGGATGGACTAAGGAACATTGTAATGACTTGAACCCAGATTCGAACTCGAGACTTTCGGGTTAGTAGTCTAGGGCTCTAGCGTTAGCCACGCCCCCCCCCCCCCCTCCCCTCCTAAAAATCACAATCCTACCAATATTATCCGATAAGGATTTAGTTTTAAGCAACAAAATGTCGTAAGGATTATGTGGAGTTTCTGTCTCTATCATTTATTTGCAACAGGTCTTGAATTGACAAGCCAGACACAGTTACTGTAACAATACATCTAGTTACTATATATTATATACTGTAACAATAGACTGGGTCGTGTAACATGCGATCAAGAGCCATCGTGTAACAGGTGTTTTACCATATGTTACATCGATATTTTAAATCAAATGGCGTTATTTAGTTAGCGCATCCCTTTTTAAAGGGGCAAAAAGTTACCAAAGTGCAAATCTAGTTACCAAACCTTAATTTAACGGAAATAAGTTAGTAGTGATGCCTTTTACAACAATATCAACACTAATGACATCTTTTCCTTGCTAAAATTCCATGGGGTTTTGGTAATCAACAGTTACGTTATGGGGCGTAAAACAAATCAAATTTTTTGCAGCAAATAAAGTTTTGTGCATTTGGAAAAGTAACTATTTAAATGCATTGGCCTCTAAAGTCAAGCAAGCCTTTGCAACCACGCAAAAACTAAGGTGATCGAAGAAAATATCCTCCAAGACCAAATGCAGACTTTTCAAAAGTAATGTCCTTTTAGCGTCATACTGTATGGCAGTGAATACTGGTAACAACCGCCACCAGTAGATAACTGGACTCTCCAAACAAAGTGCTTGTGAAAGATATAAGGCATCCAATGGCCTAACACAGTGTTTCCCAAACTTTTTCGAGTGGCGACCCCCTTTTATAAAAAAAAAGTGACCCGAGAACTATAAAGTCCAAATTAGTGTGTTTCCTTGGTGAAAGCTTCCTGTTTGATCAAATCTCTTATGTTTGCAACTAGCTTCATGCCGACGAAATTACTCCATATCTTTTTCGGGTGTTCCGAATGACTCGTCGCAAAATGACGTTTAGCTTTGAAAGCTTTATAGACTCATAACTGAGAACAACTTTTTCCAGTACGCATTGTTTCTTCTGTATTCCATTTCCAGTGATGTTAGTAAAGCCGAATTTCAGATAGTTTTCTAAATATTTGTGTTTATTTTTCATTGCCAGGGTTTAGCCTACCAGTCGGCGACCCCACAGAAAGCCCTTCGCGACCCCCAGTTTGGGAACCCATGGCCTAACACCATCTCAAATGATAAATTACTAGGAGAGATGGAAATGGAAGCAGTTTCCGAAATAATTGAAAAAAGAAGATGGCGATGGATGATGCACGTCTTAAGAATGAATCCATAAGATAGCGCAAGAACGGGACGAATCAAGGCAAAAGTAAACAGGGAAAGCCAAGGTAGACGTGGAGACACACAGCGGGGAAGCAGCTGGCAGAGGTAGAACTGCTGTCATGGGGAACTGACAGGAAAATTGCCGGTGACCGACAAAAGTGGAGGGAGCTTTCTCTGGCGGCCGCATGTGTCTTGGGCACAAAAAGGAAAATATGATGATGACATTGGAATGTACCTAAAGATTCCATCCAAGTAGACCCTCTTATTTTTAATTACAATCTCTTGTCAGTATTGCACCTACTTATAGGGCCTACTACCTCGTTTGCTTTAATTTCCACTTCTGTCGTCTTAGTCTGTCAACAGATCGCGTGGATGTGACAGCAACATTTTCTGATTGTATGGACAGGAATTATTTCCTTGAAGCACAAGACTAACAAAACTTTTAAAAAAATAAAAAATAAACAGGTTGAATAAGTGAGCCAGTTGAAACAAAAATTGCCCCGAGTGAGGTTCGAACTCACGACCTTCAGATCGCTCTATCTGCTGAGATTATGAGACTGACGCGCTACCTACTGCGCTACCGAGGCTTGAAAGCTGTTTTACATAAAACCTTGAGTTCACTAATAAATTATATTACCTCATAAAGTTGGTTTTCTGAAATCGGCAAGACGTGTGTGTGTATATATATATATATGTGTGTGTGTGTGTGTGTGTGTGTGTGTGTGTGTGTGTGGTGAAGGAGGGCAAAGTTTAGAAGGGGGGGGGGTGAAATAATTCGTAAAATATTTTCCTCGGATGCGTTAATTCGTGTCATTGTCGCCCTTGTACAACTCCCTGAGCCTGAACAGGTGAGCTAAAATGTTCAGGTTTCTAATTCACAAAACCTG